>NW_004524725.1:6033834-6035415 GCF_000260255.1 Octodon degus | reverse complement strand
TTTTTTTTTTGTGGAACTGGGGATTGAACTCAGACCCTTGCCCTCACCAGAGAAGCACTTATTCCACTGAGCCATCTCCCCAGCCCCTCGATAGTGTCTTAAGATTTATGAAATGAGGAAGCAGTTTCATAACCACTAGCCACATACGAAATGCAAAGCACATTAAAGGCATCGAAATCATGATTTGTTGTTCGATATACTTATTCTTTTATTGCTTTAATACACCTCAAATTCATCCTTTCCAGTCTTCTTCATTCACTCTTACAGATCTGTATTCTAGTAAAAATGGTAATGTCATGACTTGGGTGTAGATGTACCTGAAGCCTCCTGTGGTCTTGGTGGGGTTTTCCAGATCTAGGACGTGTGATGTGATAATCAGTGTGTGATGCTGTGATCAAGGGAGTGTGACTAATAAATTGTACGTCAACTGGCTTGGCATAAGCTCTGGGTCTCAGTACAAAAGGTGCACCTCGAGTATGGGCAGCATCCCAGGGCAGGTAGCCTGGAAGGGATGGAAGGGCGGGGCAGACTACTGCTGTCTCTCTATGTCTTTGCTTGCTGCTTTGCTGCTGCTTGCCTTCTGCCTGTGACGAGCTCTTTGTGCCCTTCTTCCATGTTACCCTGCCTTGTAGCCAAACAGTTACAGACTGAAATCTCTACAGATTATGAGCTACAATGACTTTTTCTCCTGTAACTTTGGGTGTCAGATATTTTTGTTTCAGCATTAAGAAAATAATTAAGACATCTTGTTTTAGATTAAGGAAGATGCTTCAGTATTCCCAGCACTGTGATGCTTCTGACTACTTTTGCAATTTGGTTTATAAAAAATATCTTTAATTATTTCCTTTCATTTTTGAAAAAAAGTCAAGCATAAAATTTCAGTTTGTACTTTTAGTTATTGATTATCCTAACGCCAGTTTGAAAATGCTGTATCATTTATACCATTTGTATCAGCCAACATTCTTATACCTTATTCATCAAAGCCAACATGACTTCCTTTTGGATGTGTTTAAGATTTTTAATTTTTGTGCTGTTTTGTTCTTCATTAGTTTGGCTGTAAAATACATTAAGCTATAATTTTCTTGGTTTATCCCACTTGGGATTTTGTTTTCCTTTTACAATGTGTACATTGTATCTTTTCACCAATTTTGAGGAATTTGTTACCTATTGTGTCTTCAAATAAAATGATGAAATAAATAGAATATCAAAGGGAACAAATCATGTATGGAAACATCGTTCTTTTAATCTTTTCTTTTTTTATTTATTTGATACAGGGTCTCACTCTGTATTTCAGACTCGTAGTGATCTCTTGTCTGAGCCTCCCAAGTGCTGGAGGTTATAGGCATGCGCCACCATGCCTGGTTTTGGTGGCAGACATGACATGCCTGGGATTCCAGAGGAGGCAAGAGAGGTGATACCAGGGACAGAACCTGGGTTCTTGCATATTCCAGGCATGAGTTTAAACCACCGAACTATCTTCCTGGGCTCCAATGTCATGTTTTCTTTCTTTCTTTTTTCTTTCTTTCTTTCTTTCTTTCTTTCTTTCTTTCTTTCTTTCTTTCTTTCTTTCTTTCTTTCTTC
>NW_004524725.1:6023904-6033734 GCF_000260255.1 Octodon degus | reverse complement strand
TCTCTCTCTCTCTCTCTCTCTCTCTCTCTCTCTCTCTCTCTCTCTCTCTCTCTTCCTTGTATTTGCTACAGGGTCTTGCTGCACAGCTTGCACTTACAGTGATCCTCCTGTTTTCAGCCTCCCCAGTGCTAGGATTACAGGCTTGCACCACCATGCCCAGTCTCAACGTCATTCTTTTAAAAGTATCACTTAGTATCGCTAAGTGAAAGAAGGTTGAGTAATAGCTTTTCAAAAATGATATGTTCTAATTCCTGGAACTTGTGAATTCATTCTGTTACATGACAAAAAGGACATTGGCAGTGTGATGAAAGGTAAAACATATGGGAAGGAAGATTGTCCTGTATCATCTGAGGGGAGTCATTCTCATCATGTGGTCCTTGAATGGATGTGTAAAATTTTTTAAGTAGAAAAGATGCAACTTATGGGGCTGGGGAGATGGCTCAGTGGAATAAGTGCTTTCCTGGTGAGCGCAAGGGCCTGAGTTCAATTCCCAGTTCCACCAAAAAAAAAAAAAAAAAAAAATGCTCCTTGAAAAGAACATGGCTCTCTAATTTTGAGCTTGAAAGTAGGACAAGGAGACCATAAGCCGAGCAGCACTGATTCCAACATTTACCATCTGATCCAGCAGTTTGTGCAGGCTCCAACAAATGCTGCTTCACTGCCTCTTCTGGAGGAAGTCGGCCACAGAGCAATATGTGCCTCAGCTTGGGTGGTCAAGCGGCTGGAATAACTTTTGCAATAACTGAGAGCTGCTCTCTGGAACTTTTCAACCTCCTGCAGGAGGGAGGAAGAGGCTTAGCATGTTATTCTAAGGTTAGCATTCCATTAGAGTGATAACTCTTTCATAAGTGACTATAAGGTCCAGGAAAACATGCAGGCGACTTTGCATCATTCAAAGGACAAAAAGTCATAACATCAATTACACATCTAGAAATGAGTCAATGACCTCTAATTTCCTGATAGGAATGAATGTAGGAATTATTGAAGAATTTTGTACAAGTATTTCGTTATACAAAAATATATTTTAGAATATTTATTAATTATTTACATAGTTATGGATTATTTATAATGATGACTACTTTAAACATAATTGTTTTGATGATTTAAACTTGAATTTTCTTAAGTTAATGCTAATCATGATCATTTAATGTAGTATTTCTCTGGGAATTTTTATAACCCTAATTAAAATTGAGTATGATACAACAATTAATAATGTGAATCATTTAAAATTATGCGACCAAATTAAACTCATTCCCAGAATTCTGTATTTATGTCCCTTGATTATAGTGCAGATATCATACATCATTTTGACTATTACACAGGGTAGGGTATAAATCTTTCATTATTTGATTGCAATGATGTTAGTTATGTTCCTGGAACTCTTCAATCATTCATTAAAGACTAACTTAGGAAGATCTAAGTTAAAAGCATGCTGCTTGCTTTCCCCTTTAAAAGTTATAACAAAGCTGAGAGAGTAAGAATGAGAAAAAAGAGAAATGGAAACCACAGGAGAAACACATTATTAAACATTCATTAAAGTCAATGTTTACTGAAGACAAATCAATGAAGAATTGGAGAATTTGCCCTTCATGAAGGTGCTTAGAATTAACTAATAGCACGTTACCTTTATTTCTAATCCATATATATATATATTGATATATTATCTTCACATTTAGGGACATTAAAGATATAAATATGAGAGATAAATATTTTTCCATACACATCATATTTGCATCTAAAGTAATACTATGTATGCATGCTATGTGAAATTTTGTTGATGAAGCATGAATTCTGTGAAAAAATCCTCAAAGTTTTTTTTTTTTAATTTTAGGGAAGGGTTTAAAGGGTGTTCAGAGTCTCACTGCTAGTTTAGACTCATAGTGATCCATCTGCTTACAGCCTCCAAAGAGCTGGGATTACAGGCGTGCACTACCATGCCCAATCTCAATTGCCATCTCAGCGTGCCCCTGGCCTGGGCACCTACTTGCAGGCACTTAATCCTTCCTCAAAGTATTTAGATCATAGGTTTTGAGGTTTAAATAGGAAAAAAATTCTGGTAAATTATTCAAATATAGTTTGCTTGCCCTAAACTGGATATTCTGATTCTTTAAAGAATCCTAGTCCAATTCTTCCTTTAGAATCCTGGATATTTAAAACTTTAACCCAAGGAAATATTAGCGGTATGATGAACATCATATAATTAACCCAAATAATAAACCAATCTGAATGATTCCAATATTCTTTCCATTTGAGATATTGTTTTCTGTAACCCAAAAATCTTTCTTATATTTCCAAAGCCACAATAATGAGTTTATAAATGATTTCCAGTTTTATATATGGCTTTAAAACATCCTCATTTGAAAATGTGTAGAACACAGAAAAAGAATAGAAAGCAAGTGTTTTAAAATGTTCTGTTAACACATTGTTTGTGTTACACTATTGCATTTAATACGAGAAGCTGGTGCCCCTACTTAACATATCTCAGCTCTTCATTTTATCCTTCCTCTTCTCATCTCATTTTTGGCCAGCATCAGTTTCATTTATTTACTTTAACAAATATTTATCATTTTCTTCGACTATGTAGATACCTTAGAAGGAAGAATTGATAGTCAGTTAACTAGTAACAAAATTGCTCTTCTCCTTCCCCATCTTTATTACTCTTACTATTTCTCTCATTTTTTCTTATTTATTTATTTATTTATTTATTTATTTATTCATTTATTTATTTTGCTGGAACCAGGGATTGAACTCAGGCCCCTGTGCTTGCCAGGGAAGTGCTTAATCTACTGAGCCATCTACTTGGCCTCCCTATCTCCTATTTATAAAAAAAAAAAAAACCTTAAAAATATATATAAAAATTTCCCTATGATTACCAACACAAGGTAGACACATTGGGTTATAACAAGAATTTCCAAAAGGTTAAAAAGGCTGTCTTGAATAAATTTAAATATAACTGTAAGTAGAATACCCATTATTAATGTGATGTATTGTCCACAATTGTTGAATGTATGAGGAAGCGTTTTTGTTTTTGTCATATTCTTTTACAAATTTTTCACTGAATTCTATTTTAAAAATTGAGAAAAATTTCAAACACTCAAACGAATGTTAAAAGAATGTCATAATGACGGCAGGCAAGACAGTTCAGCGGACTAAGCACCTGCTAGGGCAAGTGCAGGGACCCGGGTTTGATCCCTGGCGCTGCGTGAGGTCCTGACCCTGCCCCAGGGCACACGGGCGTGGGGGCGCAGACCTGTACTCCCAGCGCTGAAGAGGCTGAAAACAAACATAGGAGGTTCACTACAAGTCCAAGCTGTGAAGGGAGAACCTGTACCAAATATAGAAATGAAAAATAAATAAAGAAAAAGAAAAGGAATGCCATCTTGGTTCCCATTAAACTAGAAAAATTTAAATTCTTAGATTACTTTTATTTTAATTTAAAGCTGATCCATACATTGTATATTGTGAAATATTGTACAAATTAAGACATATGACATTCATCTGGTAGCACTCCAAAGTCTTAGTAAAATGAGATTTTTGCATAAGTATTAGTTATAAATATTGATACATTTTAACATTTAATTTTAAAAAACATATTTCTAACATAAAATTATTTTTAGTATTACATTGTATGCTTATACTTTAGGGTTTTTTTTGTTGTTTTTCTTTTACTTTTCAGTTTTACTGAAACATAGTTTTACGTTGTGTTTGCTGTACATAAGGATTCTGCGTCTGGTGGAGAGGCAGCAAAGACGCTCAGGAGCACACCGGAA
Organism: Octodon degus; assembly: GCF_000260255.1. Taxonomy (NCBI): domain Eukaryota; kingdom Metazoa; phylum Chordata; class Mammalia; order Rodentia; family Octodontidae; genus Octodon; species Octodon degus. Next base: position 6,029,964 of record NW_004524725.1, on the reverse strand, counting down.
CTCTTTTCCCGTCCTCTTTCCCTCGTCTCATCGGCCTCCCCCACGCTTCAGCCCCTTCTATTTTGGAAGAGATGCTTCTTCCTATTTTCTATTTCCTATCTTTTACTTTGCTTTCTATTTACATTTTGCTTGTCTCATGTCAGAAAAACCATGTGACATTTAAGTTTTTGCACCTGATTTACTTCCCATGACGTAGGGGCCCGCCGTGGGGAGTGCAGGAAACCTGCTGGATTGTAGGTGGGCACGTCACCGTGGAAATCATCACAGAGATTCCTCAAAAATCTGAAAGAGGAATTCGGTTAGGCCAACTAGTCTCCTTCCAAGTACCTTCCTGAAGTGCTAAAGAGAACTTGCAGTGAGCATGCGTCTTGCTTTTCACAGCAAGAAAATTCCTAATAGCTAAATCTTGCAATATGTCCATCTACAGAAGAATGCTTTAATTAAAATTACATTTGCTTATTATTATTCTTATTTGAACAATATAGTAATGAATATTAGTATACATATTCAGAATAATGAATTCAATTTAATAAATAATGAGTAAATTCTAATGTTTACTAAATAATTTTATTAAAGAAAAATCCTTCCATAGGGTTTAAAATAATATTCTCTACAAGACATCAGAAAGGACATTTGTTTTTATCGTTGTCAAACCTGCTTGCCACTTGCTGTGATTGTTATCTATAATGTTTCTCATAAAGCTTTTTGTGCTAGAGGCTTGTCAGTCAATAGAATTTTGAAATAATTGAATCTTCAGATATCTAATTTTATCAGTGAATTAACCCTTTATTAATCATAATTTGATGTCATTATTGGAAGGCAATGGAAGTGCTCAGTCTTGGTTAAAGGGATTGAATCACTAGTGCTTCACCTAGAGATTCACCTGGTCCCTCATACATTACCTTCTTTGACTGTATTTCTTCTTTATTTAATGGCTCCTACAAGGGATGATCAAAAATCATGTAAATATTTAAATTAAAAAATGTATTTATCATAATCAGTGACATATTCCCATTGATTCTCTTCAAAATATTTTCCAAAAAAAAAATTGTTCCTAAGCACCTTAAAAGTATTCCTGCTCACTTCAAGTACACTAATCTCATCACTCTTCGCATTTTCTGAAGAATTTCTAAAGGCTTTTTTCATGAATAGAGATGGGATGTAGTAGCAGCCTCAATATCTTTATTTTTTTAAAGATTTATTTATTTATATGGACAGGGCATCGCTATGCAGCTAGGACTCATAGTGGTCCTATTGTCTCAGCCTTCAAAGCACAGGGATTACAGGTGCATACTACAATAACTTGTTTCAGTGGTCTGAACAGCCCAGGCCCAGCAGGGCATGGGGGATTGAACCTAGCTCCTTGTGTTTTCCATTCAGGCACTTAAACCGATGAGCTACTCCCCCAGCCTGCCTTAATATCTTGAATCAATTCAAAATGTTTACCTTTCATGACTGCTTTATTTTGTGGAAAATCTTGAAGTCACCTGGTGCAAGTTTCCCTAAGTAGGTGGATGATGACAGGTATAAAGTCTTTATGACCCTGCTTTTCCATTGGATATCACATGGCTGCAGTAGTCATCTAATTTTCTTAAATAACATTTTAGGATTGGTGAGATAGCTCAGTGGACTAAGCTACTGCTTCGGCAAATGCAGGGATCAGGGTTCAATCCCTGGTCCCTCATGCCATGCTGGCCCCTCCCCCAGGGTGCACTGAGCCAGCCACTGATTCCAGGTGTTGTGGTGCACGCCTGTAATCCCAGCACTGGGGAGGCTGAAAGCAAGAGGATCATTATGAGTGTGAGCTGAGTAGAGACCCTGTACCAAATGCATAAAATGAAAAAAAAAAAAAACCTGCAAATCACATCTTGTAAAGATAAGCACAAAAAAGGTGTCTTCAAATTAATTTGGAAAATTTTGGTATTAATCTCACTGTCGTCATTAAAAAGTTTTCTGATCAAATTAATTTGGAAAATTTTCTTTTGTATTACTATTCACTTTTTTAAAAAATTAAAAATAAAATGAAAATTAGAGTCAGATAAGTATGTTTAAAGTATAGAAAGATACCTTCAGGATAATAAACTGCAGTGTGTCTTTTACTGTAATATTTTAAAAATTTAAACATTGTACATATGTGTCAATCACTGGTGCTGTATGATGAGCAGCATTCCTCTGGATTACTGTTTGGTGACAACATTCTCCAAGGTCACAAGTCTGAAGGCAGTAGAGCTGGGTGACTGTGAGCCAAAATAAACTTTTCATCAAATAACTGTGTTTCTAGATATTTGGCTACAGCAACTCAAGTGTCCAGAAATATACATATTTTGTGTATTTTAGGAGATAATAGAAGAAGTTTATGCGATTAAATTTTTATTTTATGAGTACTCCAATTAAAATCATTTTTATATCTATCTTTGTTGCATCTTCCATGCATGCATGGTTTGCCAGTTTGGTGTTCATGGACATGCATTCGTTCATCCTGAGGTCTCCACATGGATAGAAATGTGCAGCAGACTCAAAGGCTAATTGAAAAGTTCAATGGTAACAAATGTTAAATGTGGAGGGAGTTTCCATCGCGGGATGAAAGAGTAAAGTGGTCTTTTTACTGTAAGACAACAAATGCTAGCATAAATATTTCATTCCACTCTATTGCATAAGCTTTCCTCCAGGAATTATTTATTTTTAATCCAAAGCAAGCCAGTGAGATGAAAACCATGCACTCATGAGGGCTAATCTTGACTGTCCACTTGAGTGGTTTGAGCAGTGAGACCCCTAAGAAGGTTAGTGAAGTACACTTGTGAGCATGTTGGGCAGGCCATGTGCTGGTGCGATGTTCAGGACTATATCTGGCTCCTGCCCCCTTGCTCTCTGGCTCTTCCTGCCCTATTCTATTTCCCGGCAGCTGTAAGGTTGGCAGCTCTCATCAACCCAAAAATTTCTGTTTTGTCAATCACCTGAGCCCGCTGACCATAAACTGAGACCTTGAAAGCATAAGCCAAAATAAATTCTGTTCCATTAAGCTTACTTTCTCAGTTATTTGACCATAGAAATGAAAATCTCTCTCTCTCTCTCTCTCTCTCTCTCTCTCTCTCTCTCTCTCTCTCTCACTCTCACACACAAATTTACGAGAGAATAGGGTTGTTTCTGTAACAATATCTTAATATATAGTTCAGATGGCTTTGGAGCTCATCTAGGAGGGGAGTTTGGAAAAATTTGGAGAATTGAACTGAGGAATTATAGAAAACTCTGTGCAGAACTTGATGGTTATATTCAGCAGAACAAAATTCTGAAGGGAATATGAACTCTGAACATATCCTGCTAGCGATTTAGATGGGACGTGGAAAGCAAGAGGACTTGAGATAAAGCCACTGCCTGTAATGTTCTGGCAAAGAGCTGCCTCATTTTGTCTTTGCCTTAAAACTGTGTGGGAGGCTGAGTTTAAAGAAAACAGATTAGCACATAGGTGGGAGTAAATTTTACAGCATTTGGTTGTGGCATGGTTATTACTGAATTACTTTTCCCAAACTTAAAAGGAGAATCAGTAGGGCCAGCCAAATAGATCAGCAGATTAAAATGCCTGTTTAGGCAGACACAGCTGGCTAGAGTTCAATCCCCTGCTTGCTGTGCCGGGCCCACCCCTGAGGAGAGCTAAGACTGGCAGTGGTGGTGTGTGCTTGTAATCCCAGGGCTTGCGAGGCTGAATACAGGCAGATCAGTACAAGTCCGATCTACATAGGGAGATCCTGTAGGCCTTGTACTAAGTACAGAGAGAGAGAGAGAGAGAGGAGAGAGAGCGAGAGAGAGAGAGAGAGAGAGAGAGAGAGAGAGAGAGAGAGAGAGAGAATCAGTAATAAAAAGCAGAGCAAAAATATTTCAAAATATGTGTGATTTAGCCAAGTTTCCACAGAAGGTATGACTGTAGAAAGGATTAGCATCATCAAACAGGCAAGTATTTTGCAGAAGGACAATAGAAAACCTGTGTCAACAGCAGCTCATGAACTGGTGCAGTGCCACAAATGACAGGGTGAAGAGTGCAGAAGTCTAAATCAATTGGAAAAACTGTCCAGAGAAGAGAGCGTCAGGGTGACAGGATCACTCAGTTCTGTGTAAGGAAGCGCTGCCCCATGGTCTGTCATGCAAGCAGGAGATGATGCTGTTTGATGATCCAAGGTGACCGAGCTACTGCTGAAGTTGATGGAAGATGACAGCATTGCCCGCACGATGCTTGCTTTGCACACAGAGAAAGTGTAGGCGCTGTGCGGATGTGCAGGTTCCATGTAGACCTTAAAGGAAGACCTGCGAGGCCTGAGCAATATGTAGCAGGGTCTGAGTCCTTGCCGATATCTTCTTCAAGGGTTATATATAAAGTTGTGGAAAGGTGGCTGTAGGTGTAATGAATATGTCTCATTCTACAAGCACGAAGCATCTTCTAGGAAAAGTTCCAAGTGAGTATAACATATCCAGGAACAAGGCCACAGGAGTGTACACAGCAAGACCTTAGGCGCATGGCCTTTTCAACCCTTTTGACAACTACATCACGCAGCCCTTTCACCTGGATGCTGGAAATAAAGCTATACAATTTAAATCTAGCCCTGGTGGGGTGCAGTTTTATGTTAGATCAAGTTCTATCTATCCACCATTCTTCATTTTTTGAATAGCAAAGTTTACCTTGCATGAGGAAGAAACCTGTGTTTTGAATTTTATAGGGGTTTACCAAGAAGTTGTCTAGATTCTCAAAGGAAACATTGACTTGGCCTTTTCAGCAAAGCTGATCAAATAGAAGCTTTGGAAAAGAAATCTGTGCAGTTTTTCGTAAGTCAGTTATATCATATCATGCAGAATTAAACCTTTGCTATCATCCTTACTAGGGGATTAAGTGTGGTTTGAGAGATGTGTTTGTGTATGAAGTTGACAGTGTTGGACTTTATAGTTAACCTTGAAGGCCAATTTGAGTAGCTTGAGAGATGCACTGGAATTTGGCATTCTTCTCAGTTTTCCTGGGCAAGTCATGCAGTATGACCTGAGAGACTGTTTTGGCTCCATACCCTTTTCTTTTAACTAGTTCATGTTTTTTATTTTTTCTGCTTAGATAATATTATCAGTTTTCCTCTGCCTACTATTTTGTCCAGGAGCCAATTTACCAAGACTGCAACCAGGAACATGTTGTGTCTTCTTAGATAACTTCCTCAGGGATTTGCAGTGCTAGTTTGCTTGTTCGCTAGTTTTACGGTGCTGAGGCTTGAACTCAGGGCCTCATACCTCCCCTTCAGGTATATGTACAGCCATAAAATGTGTCTTGACAAATCTGGTGACCGTGTTGCATATTTCATTTAAAAAAAAATCTTTCTTCCCAAGTGAGGAAGAGGAAGTGAGATTTTTGAGTAATTATTACTGTAGGCTTTGAATAAATTTTGTGGTATCCATTCAATCCTTCTTTGAGCCTTTTCAGTTCCCATAGCCATATAATTGCTGAGCATTCACTGAGGTCCTGAGTGTGAAACAGATTGTTTTTAACATGTCATTCTGTTGACCGAAGTCTGAGGTTGTGTCCATGACTCCGTCTTTGCCTCTAAAAATTAACAGATACTCCTTCCTCATTCTTCATGTCATTGTAAATCTGTATGTCATTTTCCCTCTTTATCAAAAGCTGGCTGGGATAGTCTGAGCGGCGGCCTGGCAAGGGCAAGGGTCTGAGTTGAATCATGGTACATCATGCTGTGCCAGCCCCAGGCATACCATGCCCGTCACTGAAATCAGGCATAGGCGTGCATGCCTGGCATTCCAGCACTGGGGAGGCTGAGACAGGAGGATCATCATGAGTCCAAGCTGCATACTGAGCCCCTCACCCTAATAAATAAACAAATAAATAAATTTAAAAGCAATTGTCAAAAGCAAGTTATTAGTAAAGCAAGTACTCAGTACATATTGTTGCTAAGACTATCATGTATCTAGCTAAAACGGGCATTTTCCCCCTTTCTTGTCCTTTCTTTTCCTTTTCTAAATGAATAGGCTTATGCAGACAGTTCTTTTTTTTAAGATTTATTTTTTTTAATTTTATTT
>NW_004524725.1:6021691-6022894 GCF_000260255.1 Octodon degus | reverse complement strand
TTTTTTTTTCAGCATGGGGATCAAACTCAGGACTTTGCACCTTAGGTCACTTAGTTATCCTCAGCCCCTGACCCTATATTCATTATTTTGTGTTTTGATTTATTGGAGAATTCAGATTACAATTTTTTTTCTTGCTTATTTCTGGTACTGGGATGGAACCTGGGTTGACTGCATTGAGTTATATCTCCAACCTTTTTCACAGTTTTAAGATAAGTCTTGATAAATTGTCCAGGCTTGCTTTGAACTTGTGATCTTCTGCCTTGGCCTCCTGAATAGTTTGGATTACAAGTGTGCACCAGTGCAGCTAGTAGGTTGTTTTTTAGCATAAAATGTCAAACTATTTTGGTTTTTTTGCTTTCTCTTCACACCATGTTTTTTGAGACAGCGTTTTGCTATGTAGTGCAGGATGGCCTTAAACTTACTATGTGGTAGGGGACATTCTAGATCCAAACTATGGCAAACAGATAAATTTCAAAACTAATATTGATTGAAAGAAGCTGGATGCAAATATCTACACATTATGTGAATTCCTTTATATGAAGTTCTAGGCCACAAGAAAAAAGTTAATTCATAATGGAAGAAGTCAAAATAGTAGTTTTCTCCAAGAGGAGGTCTCAATAGAGAAGTGCCTTCTGGATGTTGGAATTCTATATGTTGAGGTGTATCATAGTTTTATGGGTAAAAACCTATGAAAATATTCATCAGGTTATTCAGTTAGGATTAGTGCACTCTGTCGTTTGTCATTCCTTCATCAGAGGTGCCAGATTTAGCAAACAAAAACAGGTTACTCAGGTAAATTTAAATTTTACATAAGCAACCAATAATTTCTTAGTATAAATGTGTTTGGACTTCTCAGGACCAGATCAGGGACAGAGCTAGGATTACTGGAGTAGTGAAAGTCTAGAAAGAAAATAGGATAAGAGAAAAATCATTAGCCAGGGACTATGACGGGCATCTCTGGATGAAGCCTATGGGTGACTTTGGCTCTGGCTGGTGGGCTGAAGTTGTTGCAGCTCAGCGTGTCTAGAAGTGGGGAATAAAAAGTCCGTGTGAAACAAGTTAGAGTAAGGACAAAGTAGAACCATTGTAGTGATTTAGTGAGATCCTTTCTCAGAATGAACAATGAAAAAAGGAATTTACAAACATAGTTCAGGGGAAAGACCCTGAATTCAATCCCCAGTAACACACACACACACACACACA
>NW_004524725.1:6019928-6021591 GCF_000260255.1 Octodon degus | reverse complement strand
ACACACACACACACACACACACACACACACACACACACACACACCCTTCAGGCAAAAGGGGCAGGAAGTGGTAGATGAAATACAATTAATAGATGTCAATAATTATTAAAACCAAATGTTAAGTACCTAGAGATTCACTGCTCTTCCTCTACATTTTGTGTATGTTTAAAGTTTTACATTCTATAATGATTTAATTTTTAATAAGAAAACAAAACAGAAAATAAACTGTGCATAGTATGTGCTCAGTTTTGTAATAATTTTCTATACATAAGTACATAGAAAAAGACTTAAAATGCATCAAAATGAAAAGATTAGTGATTTCCATGATTAGAGGTAGGAGTGGGATGAAGACCCAAACACAGATAATTTTTAGAACAATGAAACTATTCCATGTAACACTGCATAAGTGGACACATGACAAATATTTGTCAAAACTATGAAGATACACCACACAAAGGGGGAATCCTTAATAAAACCTGTGGACATGGCGTGTTGATGATGTGTCAGCACAGGTTCATCGATTGTAACAAATGTTCATGTGTTTGGGCAAGGGTTTATGTGAACCTATACTGTTTCTGCTTAATTTTGTTATGAACCTAAAAGTGTTCTAATAAATAAAGCCTATTTGCAACAAAATACTGAGATTTTATAGCAATAAGTGCCAATATCAAAGAAGACCCCAGTTTTTGTAAAGCCAGCTTTATATTTCAAAGAACTAGAAATGTAAGAAGTAGGCCCAGGGGAAACAGAGGAGAGGAGATATCAAATATTTGTGTGGAAATAAGTCAAATATAGAATATAGAAAAGAGAAAAAAATCAACAAAGCTTAAAAACTGGTTTTACATGACAATGAAAATACGTAATAAAACAATCATTGTTTAATTTTTAGATTTGCTTTGAAATCCTGTACCATATGTATTGCTGTTTGTTACTCTGCTTCTGTCTTTGTTTCTATTTGTTTTTACTCCTGAAAAAAGAATTAAAAATAAGTATAAAATAAATACATTGGCTAATGCTATTTGAGGCAAAATTGTCTATCTTAATGTAACTAAGGGTTAATTATATTAAATTTTCCTTTTAGAACTTTTAAAAAATGAAACTTGAACAAGTTATCTATATTGCTAATTATCTATATTATTATTCATCTTTTCTAAAATTAACATAATTGCATTTTACAAAATATATTGGAAATATCCTGAATTTGTCTTCTATGTTTCTGATAATAATCTCGGTTGAATTTAGGACACATTTCTAATTTTGTTTTTATGAATTAATTTGATTTTTCCTGTAATTTTACATATTTTACATTGATCTGCTCTACATTAAAATATTCTGAAAATGTGAGAAAAGTAAAGTTTTAAATAGCAAATGAGGTATTACACTTTGAAATTAAAATTAATACATTATCTTTTTGAATTTTATTTAAAAATAGCTTCATTTTGGCATTAACTGATAATTCAGCATTTATTGAATATAAATGTAAGAATATCGTTAAAACACTCATGAAGCTTATAATCAGCACTTAACACTGTAGTAGCTTATCATAAATAACACTGATGATCCTACAGTCTTTCTGGAGGCCACTTGAACTCATCACATCAAATCAAATTTAATATAATCACTTAAAATAAAATGCAAATAATCAAGTCTAAATGATTCTGCA
>NW_004524725.1:6015375-6016660 GCF_000260255.1 Octodon degus | reverse complement strand
CAAGGCAGGCAAGACAAGACAAGACAAGACAGTGAAATTATATTTCCAATGTGCTACAGAAATATAATCAGTGAAATTATATTTCCAATGTGCTACAGAAAAAAAACAAACAAACAAAAAATATCAGTGCAGGATGGCTCATTCAGCAAAATTTTTCCTCAAACATTAAGCAAAATTAAAGTAGTCTCAGTGAAGCAAAGTAAAATTACCTAGCAGAATTTCCACATACAAGGTATAAAATTGTATCTTTTTTTGCCAAAATGAAAAAATTAGTAATTTGAAACAAGAGGGGAAAAAGGGTATGACAAGGATGGAAATTACAAAGTGAAAAACAAGAGTGTTTTGTTTGTAATACATTTTTCTGATATATAAGTCAAGGAAAATTAAGCAAAGCAACAATCACGAGGCTCTTGATATATATAAAATATCTGAAGGGTTCAATACCTGGTACCAGTACCACAAATAAATAAATAAATAAGTAATAAAATATCTGAAGGCATGAAGTATTTAACAGTAATACCAATAAGGAGGACTGGATAGGAATATATTGAGCAAAATTTTGTGTACATTCATGTTAAATTAAACTAATCAAACCTAATTTAAACCTTTTGTAATTTCCACAAAAAAACAGAAATAGTTTTGAAAAAAGTAAAAAGTAAAACATTGATTGTTTCCAAGATTTGTCTTTCACAAATTGTGCTGCTATAAACATGGGCACACATATATCACTATGATATGATGTTTTCAGTTCTTTTGGAAAAATTCCCAGAAGGGGATATGTGTATACATACAAGATGGATAAGGCAGTGGTCCTAAGAATTTCCATCATGTTTTTCAAAATAGCAGCTAATGAGTAGAATTCTCACTGTGACCAACTCCATAAACTGATATCTGTGAACTTTGCAACTCTACTGAGGATAGCAATGTGTAGTACTAAAACCATGCATGAAATACATGTCATCTTGATCTTCTAAATACGTACCATTTCTAATGTCATATCAATTATTACTACGCTCTCTTTAAAGTAATTTTTAAAAGGTAACAAAAGAAAATGAGAGACAAGAGAACAAAAATGTAAGATTTCTTGGAATCATGTAGAAATTTTTCATAGGTCCCATTTTGCATAACTGTATCTATTAATCAGAGCAACATATTTGACAATGAATACAGAAAATACATCAATCACATTGGTCTGATATTCCTGTTTTGAAAATCTGTAATGTGTGTACTGTTGTATGTTACCCCATTTCTCTCTTTCCTTTTCTTTTTCTTTTTCTTTTTTTTT
>NW_004524725.1:6013481-6014565 GCF_000260255.1 Octodon degus | reverse complement strand
AATATTGAAATGGTATTCTAGAAAATAGGCCCTTACCAAAAATAATGCAATATTGGAGGACAATAAAAACTAAGACAAGGGAAACATAGAAAATAAACAATAACCATATGCAAGTTAAGTAGGTACATTAATGTGACTCAAATAAATGTTTAATACACAGCAATATTTTAAAAATTGGGTGTTCATAGAATAAAAAATAAAACAAAATAAACATTTTTCTCGTGATAAGATTATGGAAGCATGTGATGTATGCTTTTAGTGTGATATGAACATGTATAATTTGTTTCTGCTTGGGGTATTTTCTTTTTATAAAAATTAAGCAATTGGATAGTAATTTTCAAAAGTAAGCCATTAGGAAGGCTTTAGAATATTGTGAATATCCTGTAATAAGATTCTCATAGTTTTATTTTTCTATCAAAACTTATTTTTGAAGCTTCTCTATCTTTAAAGAACACATTGAAACATAACATTCAGATGAAGCAGCAGTAGTAATGCAAGTTGAGCTCCTTAAATTTATGAAGAAGAACAAATATATCTAATTTAACCTTTTTAAGTTTGAATTAAAATTTTTTAATGCACATTATAATGCAATATATTTTTCTTAATTTTCAACGTGATAAAATGATTAATTTTACTGTTTTTATTATGCTATATGTTCCTTTCTCATGATACTTATTAATATAAACCCTGCAATGTTTTATAATTTTGCTTGTTTAGTTAAATTCTTAATAAATTTGAAATTAATTGCAGGTGTTGGTGGAAATACAAATAAAGTTATATTTTATATGAATTACAAATAACATAATCATTCAATAAGTTTCCTTTCTTAAACCTCATTACTCATGTTAAAAAAATGACATTATTGTTAAAAGCTTCAGGAAATGTTAGCATTTTGGCTCTGTTTAGACAGAAAAAAATTGTAATAGAAATCTAATAAATTATTTAGTATGTTTATAATTTTGATATTTAGTATAATGTGCAAAAAATAAAATTGGTCTAATATTATGTACATTTGTACCAACTTCATTTAACTGAGCTAGATATTTAAATCAATTTTGTTGTATCCATTTTATATGGCTTGTTT
>NW_004524725.1:6005139-6009349 GCF_000260255.1 Octodon degus | reverse complement strand
AAAAAGAAAATTGTATCTACACAAGGAAAAAAATTGGATAATAAAGCATTTTGACTTTCATTTTAAAAGAATTTCTCAAAAGAGAAATACAATAAAAATCACGAATATCCAAAACAAAGCATTCTGTCAGCAGACTCTGTGCTTGGCCGCGTGACAGTCCATCCTGGAGGTAGCGAGGACGCTACACAGGCTCCCACAGAACGTGGTGCCCATCTGCGGCTGCACAGCTACTGAAGGAAGGGCCCAGTCCTCCTCCATCCCTTCCAAAGCATCAATACCAAGCAAAGATTTCCTCCTGCGTACCTCTCCCATTCCTCCACTAAACCGACCTTACTTGTATTTATTAAAATAAGCTCTGCATATCAGAATACAGGCTCAGAAATTAGATTTGAATGTGTACACATTTGTAAGAAATAAAGATTATATTAATTAGTTACAAAGAATTCTTTCCTCTGAATCTTTACTGTTTTGTCTCTTTTTAATGGTTTGTCTTTAGTTGCTAGGTTGAGCCTCCACTGCATGGGAATCCTGTGCTGCTACACTGTTGCTCAGCGAGAACCTTGTGAGTCCTCTTTCTACTTGAAACAAGCCCACACGTCTTTCACCAAAAAATGAGCACTTCTTGAATTGTCTTTCCCAGTGCACCTTTCAATCAACAGTATCAAGCAGGTCTCCACCAGACAGACATACAAATATTTTCTGAACAGACTGTAACTTCCCTTCATTTGAAAAGAGACTGTCTTTGCTCATGTTGCTTTATGTTGCTTACTATTAGCATACTAAACTTGTCAGCAGGAGGAAAATATAAATCCAGATCAATTTAGTCAGATCCTGCCCTTTACCTTCATCTAATCTGTATAATGTATGTTGATGGTTAATCGTTCATAAGATAGCTAAATGTCATATTTCTCCAAGGAATGGCTGCTATAGATGTTAATTATAGATTAGAAATCAATACCATGGTGAGTAAAATGTCACTTTTGTTGATTTCAAAAAACATTGTCACTTTACGGAATAAATTACCATTTGTTCACAATTATATTGGAATGGAAAAGCTATTCTGCCTGTATAATAAAATGTTTTGGGTTAAATTGATTAAAAAGTGTTCAATAGTAAACTTTAGTCCTTTCTTGATTGTCTTAGGCTGTGCCACTGAATATAAGGTGATTCAGTTGGAATAGAGAAAGCTAACATGAACGCTTAGCTAATTCTCCATACTTTCTACTCTGAAATGAAATAATGATGTTTATAAATTGGGATTAAATATGATATTCTCTTTGCAATCTCTGTAGACATGGAGGAAAGGAAAGAATGAAACATTCTTTGAACCTGTCTTTGGAGCTAGATGGATGGCTTCTGGAGAAATTTTTTCTGAGTAATAAGCAGAAGTGATTTCAGGTGTGAGACTTCCATTTAATTCTGAGCACAATCCTTTAGTGTGAGGCCGGCTTCTGGGGAGGAAGTAAAAGATTCATTTTAGGGTGTTAAAAGGCCCCCTGGGATTGAAGAAAGGCTTATGACAGATAAGCTTTCTTTTAGAAAAGAAGAATTTGTGTCAGTACAGTGTGGACATCTATTCATGACTTTCAAACATCAAAGCTGGCATCGATTATTCATGGATCAGAAAATTCCAGATGAGTAAAGAATGGTTTAAAACTTTTATTAGTACAAGGATTTTCTTTTCATTGCTCCTATTATGTGGTCAATATGCATGAATGGACAAATAGCTACATTTTTATTGTTCTTTTATTAGAATGAAGAATTAAGAGAGTCCTGCGTTGTACTCCAAGAAGCTTCGAGGCAAATAAATTCACATGAGATAAAACATACTAGTGATCAGTGCTTTTCAAACGAGCTTAAGAAGGATGAAGGAAATTGTCCTGGTGTAAATAACACATCAACTGTAGTTAAGACATTTAAGAGCCTTTGGAAGAGAAACTGAGTGGTGAGAACAATTTTATTATGAGAGCAATGATACAGACCAAGAAATGGGTGTGATGTACTTTGGTAAACTGCCTCAATTGGCTGGCAATTGTATAATGTTAGATATAAAGAAGGACAAATTACAATGTGCCACTCAAAGCTTTGGCTGAGCAGAAGGAGATATTAGAGGATAAAGCAAAGTTCTTGGATATTAGTTCTGAATTTTAGAAAGTGTATCCCAGTACATGGAAACAAAGGTAATTATTTTTAAAAGTAATATGAATATAAAAAGATAAATGAAGATGCAAAATTTAATATATTCTAGCTGGAAGTGTGTTGAAATAATAGTTTGCTCAGAGAATATATTCGTGAGTGAGATCAGAAATTCTGAATACATAAAACACCATTATTTAGAGGATAAGAAAATGGGATCTATGTGCTTTGAACAATATTTCTAATTTTTGTATATGGGCGATGATTATACTTATTCCTAAATTATAAAAACAAAAAATGTGTATTTAGAATGAAAACAAGTAGCTTCTTAAATTTTGTGTTGTAGGTTCCTCAGTCACATTACCCTAAGCCTTAGTTTGCTTTGTGTTACAATAGCAAATACTGTAGACTGGGTAATATGCAAAGTGAAAGGGTTTGTTTAACTCATAAATGTAGATGTAGGATCCAATGTCTATGTCATGGGTGTGGCATCTGCAAATATATGTAGAATGTTATACTCACCTGCATTGAGGCCCAACTATTCCCAGTCTTTAAACAAATAGACAAACTCAGAGTTGGATTTCTATGATAATTTACGCTGTGCTCCAGTGTGTTCACTGAGTGGTGATCCAAGAGTCACCAGTGAGACTGACAGCCGAGAACAGCTAAACTAGATGACAGCTATGGGGACCCAAGACTGAGGTTCTGAAGACAAAGAATACATATGCTTATATTGAAAGCATGCTAAGCTCTCAGGAGACAGCAAGCCATAAGGAGACTCTGAGAGCTGAATTGTCCAGCTAAAGAAGAAGCTTAAGGTAATTCCTGGATTTTAAGATATGAGGGAGGACAGTGGGAATGACAAGTGTGACGTGTATTTATTCAGGTTTCATATTATCATTGTGGTACAAGAATGGAATATACCCATGCAAAACATGTCACTCAGTGTCCACATAATTATACCAAATGAATATATCTTTTATAAAACTAGGATTTCAAATTGAACAGCTCAACAGTATTTAAGGATTATTTTGTCTTTAAAAAGTATTAATTATTGCCTAGTTCTTCTTATGTGAAAAACACAAAACACAAATATGGAAGAAAATAAAAGACAGATAATACAAAGATTAGACAGCGATCTTTACAAAAGAGAAGAGCTAAGAGATGAAAGGGACTAGAGGGCAAGAGACAGCCAGGAGAGGCGAGAAGAATTAAGCTGTGTTATGTACTTCCAGCAACTTGTCCGTCATGTGGAATGGGATCATTATTTATTTAAATTTTTTACCAGTAAACAATTGAAAACAAAGTACCTACTCCGGGCTGAGGTGATAGCTTGGGCATCTACGGGTCTTCTGGGCAGGCACATGGACCCACGTTTGATCCCCAGGATTGCATGACACTCAGGCCCCGAGCTGTGCCAGCCACAGAAACCGGGAATGGAGGCGCACACCTGTAATCCCAGTGCTGGGGAGGCTGAGCCAGGAAGGTCTCTATGAGTCCGAGTTGCAGAGAGAAGCTGTATCAAATAAATACATTTTTTTTAAAGAAAAGAGTATTTCTTCTCATTTCCACTTCTTCTAAAATCACCAGGTTAAATCATGAAAATCACTTCTACGTTTATACACACAGCTTCCCCATTCCACTCTCATATTTTCTATTCCCTTGATTGAACATAGCTGTTTCATGCAGAGCAAATGTACTAAATTGAATTATATACCTGCAAAAGCTTCATGCTTTAAAGTTAACACCTAGTACTTGTGAATTCAAAATTATTTAGATTGCTCATCTTTACATGAGTAAATATTTAAATTAACATGAAGTCACTGGTTAGAGAACACACTAATGAAATTATTTGTCTCCTTACAAGAAGACAGACAGACAAACTAAAATAAATAGGGAGAATGACCTATGATGGTAGATACAGATTGAATTTATGTTGTTACAAATCAAGGAAGTCCAAGAATTAATCTTCAGCCTCTGGAAAACATGGAATATCATGAGACATTTATTCTGACTCTGTCTCTCTGTGTCTCTCTCTATCTCTCTGTGTCTCTGTTTCTCTCTGTGTCTCTCT
>NW_004524725.1:6000751-6005039 GCF_000260255.1 Octodon degus | reverse complement strand
CTCTCTCTCTCTCTCTCTCTCTCTCTCTCTCTCTCTCTCCCTCTCTCTCTCTTTCCCAATATGATAACCCTGCAGACACTTTGATTGATTTCATATTTCGGATCCATGAACTAAAGAAAAATAAATTATCTGTATTTGAGGCCACTCAGTTTCAGCAGCCATAGTGCCCTTGTGGAGCAGCCAATCAACAGATCTACACCTGAGAAAATACACAATTAATCAACTGGTGATGGCAAGAATCCAGAGAGAAAAGCATATGAACAGATAACATGTGGAATCATTATTACTAGACATTATCAAGTTGAGATGAAAGAACGTTAAGGTTCTTAAGAACCTTAAGAAGATTCTTAAAGTTTACTCACAAACTTGTAATTCTTCTCTAGACTACTAAGTCTGTTAATTATGCAGACAATTTTAACTGTCTCATTTCAGAAATTCCTTGTGCAGTAGAAATATTTAGTCATTTAATCATCAGTTATCTTTTCCTGTTGTTTACTTGATTACATTAGATTTTCCTAGATCTTGTGAGAGAAATGTGACCATGTGGCTGAAATCCAGTAACAGGAGTAAGAACAGAACCCACCTGTTTGTGCTACATTGAGGTTTAACCCATATCTGGGTGATCCTCCACTTTCATTCTCTGTTGTTAAATGCAGTCTCTAAATAAGCTTCAAAACCATGAGCTGGAAGACAGGAAGAGATTGTCAACATTCATGACACAACTAATGCTATCAAGAGAGCATAAATTTATTTGCTTCCAAAACTAATAAGGTACACAATTTTGCTCTTCCAAATCATATCACTTCTATAATTTACTTGTAAAAATAAATAATTTGAAGATGTTATCTCAGCTTTCTGTCAATCTTCTTTCACTTCAGCATACTCAATTCTCCTCTAGTTTCTGCCATTTCAACACTTTTATTCTGGGTAACATCAGTGACTTTCACATAACAAATCCAATGACTAAGACCTCAACTTATATGATCTATGAAAAGTTATTTTGTTATCCCTGAGAACATTTCTCCTTGCTGGAAAATACAAGCCATTATCTTTACTCTGGTTTGGCTTCTCACTCAACTTTATTGAGAACCACTTCTCTAAGGTAATAGAAGATCAGTTTTGAAGTTGATTTTAACAAAGAATTGAATTTATTAAGACCTTACCGGACAGAAGGCATTGAAGCTCATCTCAGCCAGCAGTGACACAGGATACCTAGATTAGAGACAAGAGGAAGGGGCTTATAGGCTAAGCTAGACAAATGTATGTCTGTGGGCTTTGTTAAGAGCTGCCAACACATGAGAGATCTAGAACACATTAGACGATGATACAAGAAAACAATACAATAAATACAAATCTAGGACATTCTAGAGAACAACTAACACAGATTCTCTAATATTGCCATAATGGAGGCTGGCCAGATAGCTCAGTGAACTAAAGCGCCTGCTTAGGCAGAGTGCAGCGGCCAAGTTTTGATCCCTTGTGAGTGGTGCCAGTCCTGCCCTTGGGGCATGCTGAGAGGGCAATTGAAACTGGGTGCGGTGGGGCATGCCTATAATCCCGCCACTTGGAAGACTGAAAACAGGAGGATCGTTATGAGTCCAATGTACGTAATGAGATCCTGTACACCTTGTAGACTGTGTAATATATATATATATATATATATATATATATATATTTCTATAATGGGACAAAATTTGTGAAATTTCTATATTTATAGAGATCAGGACATGTAAGAACCAAATGCAATATATTGCCTTATTAGATCCTGATTTTAAAATTTAAAAAATAATTTTATCAACTACAAATATTTACTAAATACTAGGTTCTGAATGCTATTGAGGGATTGTTTTATTTCTTCTATATTGGATGTATACTATAAAAGCAACCTTTCTTTACTTGTTGCAAAAACATACCCTCTACTCTCATGGGCTGAAATGATACTGTACCTCAGATTTTTTCCTGTAGCCCCAACGAGTAGAGGTCAGGTCCTACTAGAGAAACTTAACGCAGTGGAGCTAAACAATTGTGTAATTACAGTGAATAGGACATTGGGCCTATGTATCGTCTGTCCTATTTGTAGGTGACTGAAAGCATTTCTCAAAGACAAGGAGGACAGAAGAGGTGAGGGGAGGGGACAGGAAGGAAAAAAGAGAAAATGTTCCTCATAAAATAATAAAAACAAAATCTAGAATCTGACTAAAATTTGCCTTCTCTCTTGTAACACTACACCGAGTCATAATAATATGTATATTTCAATATTATAAATTTTACTGCGACCACTTGTTTCTAACCTTTCTGCCACTCATACACAACTCTCAGGTCCTCACTCATGTGATCAACCAAGGAAACGGATCACACCTTTTCTCAATACGTTGCTGAGTGGACCATATCTAACTACTTCAGGTAATTATTTCTTAAATTACATAATTTTTATCCTCCTATCTTGAGATCCAACATTTGCTTAGAGTAGACTAGAATAAAAAGAAAACAAAATGATAAGTGAAGACTGAGAAAAGGCTAAGTAACAAACTAACATGCAAGAAGTTGGGACGGTGTCACAAACTGAACTGTATGTGTACATCACACACAAACAGGGAAATCAAATGCACTCCTGCAGGTAGAGTAAGCTATATTTCTAGAGGACTTTTTCATTATATTTTTCTTGGCGTTAAATATTTATAGTCCTCATGAAATGTTAGTATGTTTCCTATCTACAGCGTATCATATTTCTCTAACCGTGTAGTAATGAAAACATTTTGTGATGTTTTAAAAATATTTCTCATACTCAGAGAGCCACAACCCCTTGTTGGTGGTGCTGGATAAAGATAATTCACTAGATTATTCATGTTATCAACCAAGGAAAAATAAAATACTTCTTTTCAATACATTGCTGAGTGGACCATGTTTAACTACTTCAGGTAATTGTTTCTTAAATTATATAATTTTTATTAGTAGTGGAAAGGAGCTATGGAGTTTAAAATTCCTTTAGCCTATAGGCCTTAAAAAGTACCTGATTTTTTTTATCATGTTAAGGAAAATATTGTTTGAAATAATACCACTTTAAAAATTTAAATAAATTACATCAAGCCTAATTTGTTGCATGTTTTGTGCTTTCTTGAATGAAAACTAATATATTTTACACAGTTTCAAAGAAATCAGAAAAGTTGAAGATAAGGTATGCTATACGGTACTGCTTTCTAATATATTCTGGGGGAAAAGTAGACTTTCTATTCAGATTTTCTTTCTGTATGTTTCATAAAATATGATTGCATTCACTCTATGAAATCTACTTGAATTAATATAGATAACTAAATCAAGAGCTTCATTTTATTTCACCTTTCAATTTTTGTCAATCTTACTGTAACTACTAGTTAAAATTGGTTTTCTAGTGAATTACTTTTATTCAGCATTACCAACAAGGGGTTGTGGCTCTCTGAGTATGAGAAATATATTTTTACAATGCATTATCTATAAAGAACTATGAAGAGTATTGTGGAAGACTCAGAACAATTCCCATGAATAGTGCCTACATGAGCAGGAAGTTTAATATTAAAGTATAATATCCCTATGCTTTGGATAAGCCACTGACAAGGCAGGCCAAGGATTTTTAATTCAGAACACATTCTTCATCTATACAGCTAAAATGTTATTCACATGCTCTGTTTTTAAAAATGCATACAAAATTATCACAAATACATAAATTAATGAACTAGCAGCTTAAAATATTAATTTTCCTTGAGTGCTTAACAGATTTTTCTTCTACCTCAAAACATTTAAATTGATTCAGGTAACTCTGCTGTCCAAGACATGGCTGCGAAGTGTTTCCCGGCACACTGGGAAAACAGCTTGCACAACTATGGAGTGGCCATTGGTCCGGTTATGCTTCAATTAGAGAATGTGTATAACATAGAACAGCTTCTTAATGGAAACCAAGAGGCGTGAATAAAGCTGACCGAGGCAATCATTTTGCTCCTTGAAGACCGCACTGCAATCTACATTAGAATTTCTGATTTTAATTTCTCTATCCATGATCATGTTTCTCCCATGAGTGCTGACCAGCCTATGTGAATCAATGGAAGAGAAGTCACCAGCCATTTGCAGTAGACATCTTCATTTTTTTTTGCACACATGCTTTTGACATCAAAAGAAATTTTTTCAAAACATTATTTACAAATTATTTTAAGAAACATTTTTCAGATCATTTGCTTTGGTCTAGACTTCCTAGTGTGACCGATTCCAAAATGCTTTTCTATTCTAACATCTTTCTTTTCCATTATTCTGTAATTTT
>NW_004524725.1:5998446-5999311 GCF_000260255.1 Octodon degus | reverse complement strand
TATTGGTATGTACAAAATAGGACAGATATACAGCTACTTTTTCTTAATTCAATGAGGAGAAAGATTTGTACTGTTTGGACAATATATCATGTCTGCATCTTGAACTATGAATAACAACTACGAAGACAATATGCAATGTACTTATTATTGAAACTGGCCTACTAATCAGTTTTGAAACTGTCTCATTACTAGTTTTCTGAATACAATTAATAAAAAAGTAAACTTTAAATAATTGAAATTTAATACATTAACGTGATTCTTATTTTCAAAATTCAAATATGAGTGGAAATGGATTCTATGTTAGTAATGACAGCAATGAAGGAAATTAAGAAGTCAATCTGAAAGTGTATAATATACAAAAATAATTGGTGTTTTCAAGGCAAAAATAATTAAGGTCACTGATTCAAAGAACATTCTTTCAGAGTACTCTAATATATTCTGGTATATATTTCCACAAATTGTATAATTTCTCTGCAAAGACTGTATCTTTGTACCATTTAAAATATTATTTGTGATCTTTTGTAGACAAACATGTTTGGATGCATTATGTAGTTCATTGAATTGAAGTCAATTTCAAGACTGGGTGTGGTAGCACTTGCCTGTATTCCCAGCTCTTGGGAGGCAGTAAACAGGTGGATCACTACGAGTCCAACCTAGTAGTGAGACCCCAAACACCCTGTAGACCCTTCCCTAAAATAAGAAAAAAGATGAAATCACTTTCTTTAAAGGCGTCCTGTGGAAGGAACAAACCTATTTCAAAGATTTGGTGCTAATGACCTAAGTTCAGACATAACTGCTGTTGATTACCGGTGGGAAAACCAACGAAGTGTCCCCCATTCAATCAGTGTGGGATTTTCTTTTCTTT
>NW_004524725.1:5995365-5996216 GCF_000260255.1 Octodon degus | reverse complement strand
TATTATACATACAGTTCACATAAATCACAAATAAAGAATATTCAAATGACATGAAATGTGATATCAAATAAATATGACTTATTCAGACTATTGATTTCTTATACATTGAGCAATGTAACATATTTTGAATATTCTATATCATTTTCCACCTTAGATCTAAAATTCAAATCAAGTCAGCATTTACTGATTACCAGCAAATTTTAGATATGCTTTGGATTTTAATAAGGAAGCTTGATACAGAGTTATTCACTAATAACTAAGAAGACAACCTTATACATTCCTCAGTGGAAGGTAGTATCTTCTTGCAAATCCAGTGTCTGGTACTTAATTCAAATACAGAAAAAAAATTTCTAATTAAAGCTCTTTGCAAGGTTTATAAGCATGGTGTCCTAGTTTATGAGGATATTTCTTGCAATGAGAGGAGTCTTCTAGATGTCATTATTGCTAACAAAGTAGGTATAGAAATGTCATGAGAAATGAAGTTGCTTGAGACAGGAACTCAAACATTAACAGATTTTCTCCACTCTTGGATTTGGGTATTTCTCATGTGAGATTTTTGAACCACAGTTTTGTTTCTTTCTGTATCATCTCTCCGTCTGTGTCTTCCTCTCTTCTCCTCTCCTTTTCTATCCTTTCTTCTCTCTTACTTTTTCTTCCCTACACTCTCTTCCCCCAACCTCCTTCTCTTCTCCACCCCCACCAATGTACTTTGAGGTTTTGCAAGGGGAACAATGCAACACAGGACACATATTTTTATGATTATTTTGTAATGGCCACCCAAGGAATCACATACAAAGAGAGTGCAGGAAACCTATCCACACACTAAAGACCAAAGAATCCAGGCCCTGGAT
>NW_004524725.1:5993696-5994605 GCF_000260255.1 Octodon degus | reverse complement strand
CTACATGTAACAAGTTGACCGCCATCTGGAAATCCACCCCTCACCTACCTTCATGTTAGTGTCATTGAATTTATGCAATAAAACGTTATGCATAAAATCA
Source organism: Octodon degus (assembly GCF_000260255.1). Classification (NCBI taxonomy): domain Eukaryota; kingdom Metazoa; phylum Chordata; class Mammalia; order Rodentia; family Octodontidae; genus Octodon; species Octodon degus. The sequence goes on along the minus strand of NW_004524725.1, from coordinate 5,994,505 downwards.
ATTCTAATGGCCTGTACTTCTTCAGCTATGCTTATTGACTCAGTCTTACTCTGAATAAGCCAACTAGCTCTGAAACATCCTTTAAGAATCTCACAGTAGAAAAATTTCAAATGGTGAACTAAATGACCACAAGAATTGTATGTGGATAAATGGACTAAAGTTCTCAAAGTTTAAAATTTCCAAGTAGAAACACACATTTATCTTAAAGAATGAAAGGCACCTCTGCAATCTATGGCCCTCCATAGGAATATTCCAGGTCAAACTGGAAATGATACTACAGCTTAATAAGAGCTTAATACATACTATGACCGAAATTTAGCTTCAGATTTTTCAATATACTTTATCATTAATCAAATTTTATGATGTCTAATATGTTAGCTTATATCTTACATCTTCACTATAAATTTTCAGATGTAGATGCACTAGTTTTCTTTCAGTAAGACATTACTTCATATACAACTTTGTGCAACTAGCTTTCAAATTATTTTATAAACCTTATAAACTGATAACTATGTGTGAAATGAAATACAATGCAAAGTTATGTGCAAAGTTGACATAAATGACTTGTGGTCAAATTTGTCGTGATTGTAAAAACCCAAAGATAGAACATGGTATGTTTTCTTTATCCTCTTTTCTTCAAAATTTTATTTATAAATACAAATTATGTTATAGTAATGACTTAAATGCTGCTTTAATTTTCTATTTGAATGTATGTGTCATTATTTTACATATTGTTTTGAGAAGGAGGTATATTGATTTAAAGAGTTTAAGTAAGTTATGATTATTTTAAATCATAGAAATAGTAAAAA
>NW_004524725.1:5988275-5989441 GCF_000260255.1 Octodon degus | reverse complement strand
GTGTTTCTCACATTCTCATGCTGAGATTCTTAACACCCTAAGAGATGCTCGTAGGAACTGGGGCCTTCTGGAAATGACTAAGTCGTGCAGTAGGACAGCATTCTCATGAAAGGGAATAATTCTCTTGTAAAAGTGACATTTCATCAATTTTCTTCCATGCTAAGGCATAAAAGAAAACACAAGTGCTTGAAACCTGAAGAGGGCCATACATAGATAACAAAGTTTGTAGTTCCAGGCTTTTAGATCTAGGACAAAAGAATGTTGTCCAGACTTCAAAGTGTATGGCATTTACAGGAGCCCAGATGTAATAAAACAACGTCAAAGAGTTGTTTAATTTACTCAGTACAAAGAGTAAGAACAACAGCAATAGCACAACGTCCAAAACAACACACACACATGCACATAACTCAAATAACTTATATATATAGCATTTATTACACATATATGTATGTAATAGATATAGATATCATAAAGCTTATGATAAGACATAAAATAATTTTAAAATATGATGGATGGGTCAATGCTTTTGTCAACATCAGACCTTCGGTACTTCAGTGGCTGTAACACACCACGTGGGACTACAGTAACTAATTCCATCTAGATCTGTGTGAGCAATGTCTATGATGTTCCAACAATGAAATTTGCTGGTGATATATTTCCACTATCACCCCTATTTAGCAACATGTTGCTGTATATCAATCTGTGGGCCAGTCAACAAAGATGTCTTAATATTCTTGTTAGTAACTTTTTAAATAAAAGATAAAATATTGGACAAAAATAAAATAAAAAACTTGTTTGAACTTAAAACAAAAATATCCCTAATTGGTGACTGTCAACCCTTAAACTACTGCATTAAAATATGTATTTCTTTCCTTTCAGTCTGCTTATCTAGGAAAGATACAGAATGGTAGTAACATTTCCCTTTCTTTTTCAAGATTTACACTGTTATTTCAACACTCTTTTATTCCTAGAAAGAACATAAAAATGATTTTTCTTGGACAAAGAAACCACTAAAAATTTGTTTAATAATTACATGCAACACAAACATAGAGGACTATGCTTCATGTATTTTTATCTGTACTAGGAGCATCAAGCCACTAAAGAGAGGGCAAAAGAACTTGAATCCTATTTTTAAATCTCATATTATCTTGTATAAATTGTTTATA
>NW_004524725.1:5985506-5987180 GCF_000260255.1 Octodon degus | reverse complement strand
TGCACTTAGGCAAATACTGGGTTTCTTATATTTACAAATGCTTAATGGGCTTTTTACACATGATCTAAAGTAATTGAGAAAGTCCTTCCTGTCTTCTAAATAACGCTGTGAAGGTAATTTGCAATTTGTCCTAACTTGAAATGGGAAAAATATTTTCTAAGTGATTATTTGTGTCTGAAGATGTGATTTGTCTAGAATACAGGACGATCGTAGACTATCCATCTTTTTATTGAGTCTATTTATCTTTGAGCACATACCAAAATGCCTCTATCTGCAGAACAGTTATTGGAATATTCCTCTCCGTCAGGGCCAAATAATAAAGGGGAGAGCTTCGTTTTCTTTCCTGTGGTCTCTGACTGCTCTCCGGCAGTTTGTACATTATGTTTTTATGCGTGTGTGCGTAAGAGATCAGCCTGCCTCTTTCTAATTGAGAGCAGTTACATAGATTTTTTGTTTCATTTTTCTGAAAGCATTTTACAGCTAGAAACTCTTTTCTGAATTTTGAATTTCAAAAGTCAGTCAACCTGAACGTATTGGGAAAATTACTTATATGTCTAAATGAGCCATAAAGGTAGAGGTGTAGTACATTAGTTATGTTGACAAATGCATTTACAATCAATAGCTTAATTCAATGTCCAGAAACTAGAATAAAAAGGAAGTCTCTATATAAAATAAATGTGTGAGGGGAAATATGTCCAATATTTAGGATATTGTGAATAACTACCTGGGTATGATTAGTTTTAGTTTATTTTCTACATAATTGTGTTATTCAACAGCACTGTGTCAGTTATGTCATTTCTCTAGCACCTCACCTTCAAAGTGATGGCAAATCAAATGTTCAGTTCAAAGAAACTCACTCTGAAATTTACAGTATGAGTGATTTAGGCATTCTGCACATGTTCAAAAGGCTATTTGAGTAGCTTATATTTTCTCCTTTTTTAAACTTTGTGGGTAATTTGAGCTGGAGAGATAGTTCAGCAGCTTAAGTGCCTGCCTGACAAGCACAAGGTCCTGAGTTCCACCTCCAGTACCGGGGAAAAAAGAAGTTTGTGGGTATTTTGAAATAGGTCAATAAAAATAAAATAATTTTAGTAACATATTTTAGTCTCAGTGAAAAATCAGTGTGCAATTGTTAAGATATCCAATTTAAACTTTATCATAAAGTTTGATAGAGTTTCATGAAAGTCTAACATAGAGGTACTCATATTTTTCTAAGAAGAGTTATTTTCTATATTATTTATAATAATCTCTGTATGATTATTGCAACTCAGAGAGTGAGAGCAAGGTATTATGAACACTATTAAACAGATGACGCTGTTGTTTTTGTTCTAAGAAAATACAGAATGAAGCTCAAGTATAACATAAAAGAGAACAGCACACTTTTTGGAATTATTAGATTCATAATTGTGGTTCTTTTTGCTGAAATAGGGTTGTTTTAACATGTGTGATTCTAAACATCAATGTAAAACAATGATTCTCTCACATTGCTAAAAGTTGTACCTGAAGTGTTCTTCTAGGAAGCCTGTTAGCTGAAACCTTAAACCCTAGCTCAGCACAGTATTGGGAAAAGGTGGTACCTTGAAGACATGGAGCCTAATGAAAGCAGATAGATTATTGTGACTGGCTGACTATGGCTCACAGGCCTCTCTGTCTGTCTGTCTGTCTGTCTGTCTG
>NW_004524725.1:5974971-5982851 GCF_000260255.1 Octodon degus | reverse complement strand
TGATTTCCAGTGTCCTGAGTCCTTATAAGTCTTTTGGTGCAAAAAGTGAATAGTCGGCTATGGAAAGTTCTGTAGTTGGTCTGTGGAAAAGCCTCAAAAACTAAATTGTTCAAAGCTTGGTCCCCAGTGCAGTAAGTTTCACAGGTGCTGCTTCGGGGGTTTTGAGTCCTAGGGCTCTGTTCTCAGCAGTGGATTAATCCATTAAGAGCTGTAAAATTTATGGGCTGTGGAAGTCATGGAAACTTGGGACATGACTCCTCATGCAGGAGGTTGGCCACTGGGTGTCTGTCCTTCATGGCCCTCTCTCCACCGAGACGCTTTCCCTCTCCCCTGGGCCACAAAGAATGGAGGCAACTGACCACAGAGGTTAGCCTGAGAAACCATAAAGCAAAAGAAATATTCTCTCCTTGAAGTTGTTTATCTCAGGTATTTTGTCACAGTAACTATTAGCTAATATAGATGGAAACAAATATGGAGCAAATTTAAAATGAATTATCAGGAATATAACAAGTAGAAAACTCAAAATTTTGCTTTTATCTACAGAACAGATTCCATGCTCATCCTATCCACCTCAAGGCTACTAACTTGGAAACTTTCTTTGTTTAAAAAATGCTCTGAAATGTCAAAATTATTGTGACTGTGTCCATTTTCAAACTTAAATATATCCATGTGCCTAAGGATGAGCTTATGTTTTAAAGCTTATCGAAACCAAACTATTTTAGACTAGTAATTAGGACTATATTGATTTTAGTATGACATATGGAGATATTCAAATATATATTTTGTAGATTCTAGTCTATTGAAATACAATAAATTTTACAGAAGCAAGTTATAAGATAAATATGACAGCTCTTCAAAACAGCATATATTTTTATGTCATACAAAGTTGATGAGGCAGCATCTAGAAAGGTTGTTGATTCTATCCATGTGTGCCAAAGATGTACAATGTATTATTAAAGTGAACCATTAAGTGGCCTTTAACAAATAGTGCACTTAAAAATTTAAAATATAGTAATGCTAAATTAATTGTCAGTGGAATTTAATCAGCATTTTCATTGTATGTTAGTCACTGTAATTTCCTGAAATCAGTTGAAAAGTACATAATTTATGCTCTATATATTTTTACTGATGAATTTCTTCCAATTTTTTTGATTTTAATACACACAGAGATCAATCATTGATATTTCTGTATGTCAAGTTAGTTCAATGTGGTTTATCAAAGCAAGTTTGTATAACTACAGCCTCACCTGCCAGCTTTAGATTTTTCTATGTGGATCAAATGTTTTTGAACAAAATGTCTTTGTTATTTATTGGCTGACTCTCATACAGTATTTTTTTTTGTAAATTGTTGAATAAATGAGTAAATTTTTTCAGAGTAAATAAACTGCAACATATTTAAATTAAATGTATGAAAATATAGTCTTGGAATTTTCCAAATCTTGTAACAACTTAAATAAGTATTGAATAAAAGTTCCACTTAAATGTAATATATTAGCAAAATTTCTGTGTTCTGGGGAGATAGCTCAGTGGCATAAGTGCTTGCCTGGCAAGCTCAACATCCCAAGTCCCATCCTTGGCACAATATGCTGTGCCAGCCTCGGAACCAGCCTCAGAGCTCCAAAATGAGAACATGGTTGATCCAAACTGCATAGCGAGATCCTGCCTAAAAAAAAAGTTCAGAATTCTATTACATATAACTAAAAGAGAAAATTTAGATGAGGTTTACATAAGAATATAACAAATATTAGCAATTGGGCTGGTGATCTATATTTATATGGATCATTATAAGGAAAATAATGCACTGAGGATCAGTATTGTTTGAATATACCCTTCCTTAAATTCTGGATAAAATGTCATGCCTGATATACTAACATTTAGAGATGGAGCATTTGTGAGGTAATTAGTTCTTAATAGCTCTGGTCTTCAAGAACACCATTATAAGAGCACTTTGTAAGAGAAATCTTACGCGGTATTTGCTTCCCTTGCCATTCTGCTGTTCTTCATGTGAGAACAGAGCTTCCTTCCTCTCAGATAATACAGTACCTACTTCACTTTGTCACTTGAAAGCAGTTTTCACTAAAGAATCAGCCAGTCCCTTATGTTGGACATGCTGATGTTGAGAAATTATGTGAAGTAGATTTCTGTAATTAAAATCACCCAGGTTGAGGTACTTTGTTAGAGGAACGCAGGTAGACTATGAAAAGGATACCTCACTTCCTTCTGTAGTAGAATAATATAAAACCCAATAATAATTGAAATTGTTATATAATACAATTTGGACACTTCTCCAGTTTCCAAGGGATACAGCTAATGTTGTCATGTTGGTGGAAGATGGAGAGAAATATATGATAAGAAAGTCATGCTAAAAACATTTCTAGCCACGTATTATGGTTTGTGTCTAGTTGCCCCCCTCACCCCCCAAGGCCTCAAGTAGTCATAGGGCAGCTTCTGGAGTTCTGGGGAGATAGCTCAGTGATGATTATTGTGGGTGTGGATGCTGCACCTGCCCAAGGGAAGGTAATTTGCATTACAATGTAAGGAGGGGAGAGAAGCTAGCTAGTTGCCTGAGCTCCAGCTACTCCCTTCACTCTCTCTCTCTTTTTAAATAATTTTATTAAGAAACAAATAGCAATGAGACAGTTTCAAAAGTGATTAGCAGGATAGTTTCAATAATTAATGCATTGCATATTGTTGTCTTCTTTGTGGTTATTCATAGGACAAGATGCAGACATGGTATCCTGTTCACAAACACTATTAGAACAAATCTTTCTATTCATTGAATTAAGAGAAAGTAGCTGCATATCTATCCTAATTATTTTGAATATACAGATACTTAAGGGTCCTTTATTTGTATCCCCTTTTTTGTTTAGTTTTGTCAGAGAAGGGCATTCCATTGTCATTTAAAATTGTGGGTGAGTGAATTCAGCAAAATTTTCCAATATAGGCCAATAGTCCATAATAGTAGTGGGTTATCCGTAGGACTGGCAATGTCAGAAGTTGTTGACTTGAGCTGCTTACAGCTCAGCGTATCAATATGGCTTTAGTTTTTAAACTTCATTTTTACACTTTTCTGCTGGATGGTTAAAACAAAGATAAAGCAAGACCTAGATAACAAGAAATGTAATTTTTGTATCTCACAAGGTCAGTCACATCTCCCCTTTTGCTCTTTGATGCCACCACAAAAGGTTGCTCTCTTACCTGTGCCACTCTGACTTGGAGCCAGCTGAGTATGGACTGAAGCCTTCACTAACTGTGAGCTAAATAAACTTTTCTTTCCTTCATTTTGGGTGTCAGGTATTTGTCCTGGCAATGAGAGAAGAGTAACTGAGACAGTCTGGGAATGATCCTCACTGGTATTGCCCAATGGGACTTCCAGGAATTCAGTGCTGGATGGATACTCTAGCTAAGCATGTGTTCTTGCAAAGCCACAAGATTTTGAAACAATAAATTTTTCTTTTATTTCTTTAAATGGATCTCAATACATTAACAAATTAGCAAAGGGAGTATTTACATGTTTTGCATATGATATCTTTGGTCTGAAGGAGTACATCACAAAAGTTGCATAGATGTAGAATTTGTTTTAAGATAGCATTCTAATAGTGAGATTATTTTGAACTGCACTGTGACATAATTCTTTATGTATATGTATGTGATAATTTAAATTGATCAGTGACAGAGTTGCTGGCCACCTGTATGTATTGTAGAAAAACATTAAATTATTTTATATAAAGGACTTAGACAATACTTCCCCTGAGGAATGGAATTCCTCATATTTTGTTTTCTTTTGATCCCAGAAACTGTAAAATAACAATACATTTTAAAACTAATAATCTTATAATTTCAACCTACTCCCATATTTTGAAGACTGTATCTATATGCCAAAATTTCTTTATTCATTGATCAATGGATACTTCTGTTGATTTAATATCTTGATTATATTTCATTGAATATACAGGGCAGATATTTCTACAAACAGCTATTTTATTTTTTGAGTATATTTTACACAGAAATATTGCTAGGTCACATGTTTGTTTTTAGTCATTTAAAACCTTCCATGCCCTTTCTCATAGGGGAAGGTTGCATAACCCCACAAGGTCATTTAACATTGTCAGTAACATGCAAAATTTACTTTTTTCCATACCATTATGAGTATTTGAGTTTTTAAGAATTTCAGTAATAACCATTCTGATAGGTATGAAATAATGTTTTGTCATGGCTTTAAATTGCGTTTTCTTTAAGATTACTTCTGTTGGACATATTTTTGCAAAAATTTGGCAATTTTAATGTCATCTTAGGGAACAAAGGTCCATTCTTCTTATTTTGATTCTTAAATTACATAATTTCCTTATTTATTTTGACATTAACTCCTTATTAAACATAGAAAACTAAATTTGATCTTAATCAGTAGGCTCATTTTTTGTTTTGTTATTTCCTTGGTCTGAATAGAACTCTTTGGAAAGCGGGATTTTCATATCTTAGAGATAGTTAAAAGAAAATGTTTGTGAGTTTCAAGTAAGTAAACTTGATGTATTGGACTCATTGAGTCTTTTCACACTAAGTGATTACAGGCAGTTTTACTAAAAACTATTGGTATGTATTTCTCAACTGAGAAATGGGAATAATAAGTTAAATTGCAATTCTCAATAAGATTGCATGTGAACATGATTATAAAGTGTTTCTTCTGGGCTGCAATCCTCAGTAATCAAGTAATAACACAACTAATCACAAAAAAGCAAATATGATAAAAATGAAAATTGTGGGTCTAAACTATTATACAGTAATACCCAACATAGCTAATTAGAATACATAAAATTATATGCTTTATGGATAATGTACTTCTGAAACTCTTATAATTATATTTTTACATTTGTTAGTATTTGAAACTGAATATAAATTTCTTATAGCCTCTGATATGTCGTACTTATCTCTAAATTTTCAATTGTACATGACCTCTGGGACTAAAGCTGCTTTGTATATGTCTTGTTATTTATTTTATATCATTTGCTATACTTGCCTTAAAATTATTGAAATATAATTTGTGTGAATTTATAGTCTAGGAAACTCAAAGTTTATCCTCCTCATTGATATATGGATACCATAGGATTAACAAATATGTATTTTTGTATCATCTATTTTTATTTTGTATTGATGAAATATCACTTGTGAAAAATATAGACCAGCATAAACTTTTTAAAATGTATTTTTTTTAAGTTTTATTTATTTATTTGTGTGTGTGTGTGTGTGTGTGTGTGTGTGTGTGTGGTCAGCTCAGCCCACCAGGGGGCGGGGCTGGCTGGCATGTGGTGCTGGGGGATTGAACCGTGGTCCCTGTGCTTTGCTAAGCTTGTTCCAAGTAGGTGCTTTAGACCACTGAGCCATCTCACCAGCCCCGTATTTTTGTTTTGTTTTGTTTTGTTTTGTTTTTTGGCGGTACCGGGTATTGAACTCAGGACCCTGTGCTTGCCAGGCAAGCACTTATTCTACTGAGTTATTCCCCCAGGCCCTTTTTTAATATATTTGGTACAGGGTCTCACTATGCAGCTCTGACTCTAGTGATCTTTTTGGTTTTAGCTTCTCCAGTACTGGAATTACAGGCATGCATTACCAAGCCTGGTCTTGGTGGCCAGTTCAACAAGAACAGAGGTGGAGCCGCGAGGTGTGTGGTCCCAGGAATTGAACCCTGGTCCCTGCACTTGCCTAAGTAGGTGCTTAGTCCACTGAGCTATCTCACCAGCCCACAAGCATACATTTTGTTCTATGTATTTTTTATACAAAAATATAGTAAATAGGAATTATATTGACAAGAAATTTTGATTTTCCATGTGAATTTATATTTTTATATCAGGAGACTATGGACCAAATGAAAATATTCCTAATTATTATTAAATTTTGGTTAATATTTCAGTTATTTCTGCTATGATCTAATATGTGTCCTTTGGACCAGGGATAAGATTCTGAGAAAAGTTATTTTAAGTAAACTCTTACAATAAACAACTTTCTCTCTCTCTCTCCCTCCCTCCCTTTCTTTCTCAAAAGATATGAAATATCAAAAGATATTTTTTGTGAACAGATATCTGCCATCTAATTAGATGGGAGTTGCTATGGAGCTATATATGGAAGTGTAAAGTGCTGTAGGAACACAGCAAGTGGACTAATTTACTCTAATTTACCAAAGGGATTCAGGAGTACACTGGGCACAGTGGTAAGGCCTATAGTTCCAGAGATCAGGCGAGAGGATCACAGTGGCATGTCTGGCATGGCCAACAGAGAGTTGTAGATGTTTTTTATTTTTGTTTTTTGTTTTGGCCGAACTGGGTATAGAACTCAGACTCTTGTGCTTGCCAGTAAAGTCCTTATTCTACTGAGCCATCTCCCCAGCCACTAGAGCTGCAGATGTAACTCTGTGTGAATGCCCTGGATTCAATCATTAATACCAGAACTCGAAAGAATCTAAGTACTTTAGGAAACAGAGTTAATATCGAATATAAAATTATGTAATATTTATGGCATATAAAATGTAATTATATTTTATCTAGAGCTTTCTAAAAGAAATTTTCCAAAACCTGTGTATGTCTGCCTATGACATTAAACTAATGTTCTGGACCTAAACACATTATGAGAGCTTTAAGAAAGCATATCTTTTCTCCAAATTCCAAGGAAAAAGAAATACAAAAATGAATATTTTCAAATTGATTTTTGGGTATTCCTTCATAAATGATAAAAATCACATGAATGCTGAAAAATGACAAGTTTTAAAAACTAAGAGTTAGCAAACTTTGTTTTCTCTGCCTTGAGCTATGGTCAATTGGAAAAAAAGTATAACAATATGAATTTTTCATAGGGAGTTACTCTTGAATATCACCTCCTGCAGTAATTTGAATAATTTACTTATCTCTTCTCTTGTCTCTCATGTTAATTTCAGCTTCAAAAAAAATCAAAGTATTCTTCTACCACTGCATGAAAGAGTAAATGAATATATACAAGAACAGACTTTCATTTTAAGAGAAACAAGGACCAAAAAAAAAAAATGAAGTTCACAGCATTGCAAAATTAAATACATGAAGATGATTGCCAATAATGAGAAAAATTAATGTTATTATATACCTTTGTGAGTTTAATACGCTTTTTAAATTACTTACCATTTAAAATATTCAATCACAAATGTATCACTAAAGACAGAAAATGCAATGTGAACAGTTAATACTTTCATTGTCCTGGCCAGGAAAATATGAAATTATAAATATGCAATTTTCTTCTCATTATATGACTCATGTTATGCAGCTGTTTAACATTTTTCCCAAATTTGGTAGATTTATTGACCTCTATGCATGGTCAATTTACAGCATAAATTTGTGCTTATTACTTTTACATCAGCAATACTTTTATCTTGGTTTAGTGTTGAATTCATTAATAATTTACTCAAAAAAGAGGGACGATTGGAATATCAAAACTGCTATTTCAATTAATTTTGGGTTTTTTTTTTTTAGTTTTTTCAAATGGGGCTCCTAAAGGTCCTTGTAGTCAATCTAATGAGAAAGCTCAAATCTCCACCGTGGGTGTGGGCTACTCAATGTTGATACGGTAGACCTGCTGCTAGGCTCCACCGCTTGCTCCCCAAGCCAAGGATGAAGGAAAGGAGGTGTATTGCCTGTGTCGTTCCTTCCTCCTTCCATATCAGTGGCTGCAATAGATCACTGTTTCAATACTTAGATAAATATATAAACAAGAGGGGAAAAAGACACGCTTAATAAATTTAAATACCCTTAATTCTTTCTACCTGAAGACGAAAAACAGTGCTACAAAAGAAACACATCTTTGCACATACACACCTTGTTGCAATGTACAAATTAATAGAAGACTATAAATCTTGAGGATTAGTA
>NW_004524725.1:5971177-5973831 GCF_000260255.1 Octodon degus | reverse complement strand
GTTGGCTTTACAATGGGATCGGAGATGAAGACATCATTCAGTCCGCTGTATTTCTGCAGATGTCCACGTCGTTTGCTCCCAGTCACAGCACATACCAGTCAGAAATGAACACAAGCAATGACGGACACAAAATCAGATAAATGTAGTCATTTTACAGTCATCTTAAATTAGTAGCTTTCAAAGAAATAACAGTCTGGTGAGAATTTTGAAAACAGTCATAGATATTTGACATGGGATTATTAGGAGGCTGACAGTGAAGGTGGGATTCCCTGCAACATGTGTCAGTTAATTGCAAGAGAGCCACGCAGAAAGAAATAAAAAGGAAGGACAGAAAAAGACCCTATGTCTCTTTGTTCCACCTCATTCCACATTCTTGTACCTGTTCTTCTACCTTTTCTACTTTTCTTGCATCATCTCTTCTCTTCCCAAATCATCCAAATGTACATTTCCCCAAAATACGATCTATTCTGCTGCACATATAGTACGGGGCATTGTATCTCTTTCCCAATAATTTTTATTAAAATACCTTATTTCAAATTGTTCATGGATGGCCAGACAGCTCATCAGACTAAAGTGCCTGCTTCGGCAGATGCAGGGGCCAAGGGTTTGATTCCCGATGTGTTGTTTCAGCCCTGCCCTGGGGCACCCCAAGACTGCGATTCAGACTGCGTGTGGTCACGTGCACCTCTAATACCAGCACTCGGGAGACTGAAAATAAGAGGATCACTATGAGTCCTGAGGAGTGGGTCCCTATGGACTCTGTACTAAATACATTTAAATAAATAAACAAATAAATAATTTAGCATGCACTTCATATCTTCACCAAGATAATTTAGATTTTCATCAAAAGTCTAAAATTATTTTACATGATACATAAAAAATGAAAATTTCCTATTTTTAGGTTACTATTTTTAGTGATGTTTTAATTACTTGTATATTTTTAATGCTTAAATCAGAAGATATATGGCTATATACATGTATACCTTCAAATATTTATCATTTCCTATAGAAGTCTTGTCTTTGTTCTCATCTTCACCCAAGAAGTCTATATTTATAATCCCAAAAATACGTTATTGGAATTCCACCAAGTTAATTCCAATCTACCACTCCCAGTGCAACCCATGGTGAAAACAAAGACACTAAAACATATTTATAATTATTGGGGAGCCAAGGGGCCCTAAGTCCAGCCACAAAGATGGCTTTCCAGAACAAAAAGAGAGTGACCCAGGGCTGCACCTGGGTTTTATTCAGCCAAGAAGGAGGCGTGGCTTAAAGAAGAGAATTGTGGGAAGTAGGTGATTGCTGTGAGCTGGGCTAGGTGGGTGGCCTACATTTACCTCTGCCATGTGCAGAGAGAGTAATTTGCATTATGCTAAGGAGATTGTGTTTAATATTTCCAGGGTCTGGTGCTTCAGCTCTGAAGCATAACCTTTTAAGACCCAGGAAGTCATAGCCCCTGTCTTGAGGCTCTATCCCAGCCAACAGTGTGGAGCACGGGCTCTTTGTCTTGTCTTAACCTGGCTCACATTAAAGAGCAGCAGGGGTAGGTTACTAGGGAAACACACATGCCACCTTCAAAGACTACCACCAGCACCTCAGTTAGACCACTATACATTGCTTAAGGCCAAATGAAAGGCCAAAGAAAAGTCCTAGCTATCTCTGTACATATCAATACAAGGAAATAGGGTCAGGCTCAGTCAAAATGGAGACAGTTGCCCTTCTTTCAAGGAGAGCTGCTCAGGTGGACCTCCAAAATTTCCTTATGGTTAAAATCAACAACACTCTTAAAATGTAAAATGCATTATTATTAGATAAAGATACTGCCGCTATTTAAGGTTTGAATGCTGATAGAGGATCTGTGTGTTTAAGACTTCGTGCCAGTGTAAATCACATTGTTGGTGGAAAGTGAAACCTTAGTGAGTTAGAAAGAAATTAGCTGATGGATGGGATGCGTTCATTTGAAGGGCATATTGGGTTTTAACACCATGTTTATCTCTTTGCATTCCAGCCAAATTAAGGTTAGCTGATTTGAGTTTCACTAATCTGCTATTACTGTATAGCACCACTACTGTATTTTATACATTGATTTTTATGTTCTATAACTTTGCTTACTCCTAAACATTTTGGTGCCATCTTTGACATTTTGTATTTAAAGTCATATCATCTGAAGGTAGAGATATTTTGAAATCCCTTTTTTAGTTTGAATATTCTTTATTTTATTTTTGTTTTTGTTTTTCTAACTGTGCAGGTTAGGACTTCTAGAGCTATGTTGAATAAGTGTGGTTAAAATGAGCCTCTATGTCTTATTCCAGAATGTTATGAGAAAGCTCTCTGATTATTCTCATTTAGTATGATGTTAACTGCAGACTCATTATAAGTGCCCTTTATTATATGGAAGTTGTTTGCTCAGCACTTTTATGAATAGATGTTCATTTCTACCAAATTCTCCTGTCTAGGCTATCAGGATGATTAAATTTTTAATTCTTCATCATTTTATTGGTGCATCATTGGATTGGTTTCCGTAAGTTGAACGATCTTGATCTCTAAGGATGAATATCCTGCATCATGATAGAGCTTTTAATATGTTATTATATTTAGGTTTATTTTAAAAACTACATTGAGGATTAATTTTTTTCCAGACTTGTGATCCTCCT
>NW_004524725.1:5969483-5970617 GCF_000260255.1 Octodon degus | reverse complement strand
ATCAGGGAAGCTGTCTGTCTGCTTTGAGGATGCTCTGAGGTTAGTGTCTTCCTCATGGATGCAGTGCCACTGCTTGCTGTTCATTGACTTGGTATCAGTTTCAATATCTCCCTTCTCACTATGGATCATTCTCATTTGATGTTCTTTCTTTATGCTGTTTTTTTTTTTTTTTTGGTGGAACCGGGGATTGAACAGAGGCCCTTGCGCTCACCACAGAAACACTTATTCCACTGAGCCATCTCCCCAGCCCCTATGCTTTTCTATCTAATGGTTTACCATCTTTGTCTTTTTCAAAAAACTATTTCACGTCATTTTTTAAGTCTGTTTCATTTATTTGTTGTGATTGTCATTTTTTTCTACTGATTTTATTTGGTTCACTCTTGTTTTCATAGTTCCTTGAGCTTCCCTGTTAAGTTTTTGTTGAACTCTTTTTATGCATACATTGATTACTGTGTACGTTAATTTGATAATTCTTTTTCTATATCACACAGAACTTTCATAGGTGGAATCTCTGACAATCTATATTTGTATCATGTAGGTTTTATCCCTTAGTTTTCTTCCTAATTTTTCCCATGATTATTTGTTTACTCAGCTGTCTATTGTTAAATTTCCATTCTATTTTCAAGGGAGTTTTTATACTTATGTGATAAAAGGAACCACTTTGAGGAGAAAGCCTAGAAAGGAAAAATGTTAAAGACTTTGGAATAACATCAAAAAGAAAGCATGTTAAAATATGTGGCATATGTAAATGAAATAAATCTGTACCACATTTCTTGGTATAAAACATTACTCTAGGACTTTCTCAGATAGATCTCATAGTTGGTATTCCACAGGGTTCTGATGCCATTTTCCCAGTTAACTTTCCCTTCTTCTTTCAGGCTATTCTTCAAACAAGTCAGTTGCCTCCACATTATCTTTGTTAGATCTACTAAAAATATAGTTACCTGGGGTTATATGTCAATAGTTTAATTAGAAGAACAAATTAAATATGATAGACTAAAAATATAAAAATTAACCTTCATAAAGCTATATAACATTGGCAACATATATTGCTATAATTTTCTGCAACTAACATCTGTTCTATAAGATTTCCAGAAATCAGAAATATCATTCATGGTCATTGACAGAACTTCC
>NW_004524725.1:5960897-5964565 GCF_000260255.1 Octodon degus | reverse complement strand
ACCTAAGGAGAGTCACCTACAGAGAAATCATTCACTCAGGCTTTCACAGAGAGCAAATTAGTCAAACAATGGTTCTGATTTTTCCACATGACTGACACTGACAAAGGATCTACAAACTGTGGTACAGGTTTTCAGGGTAAATCCTGAGGTGATATGACTGATCTTTTCAGATATAAAGGTTACATTTTTTGTTATAAAGGTCTGGCTTTATCTTTGTCTTTACTATCCAGCAGAAAAGTGTAAAAATTAAGTATAAAATGTAAAGCCATATTAATACGCTGAGCTGTAAAAGACTCAAGTCAACAACTTCTGACATTGACAGTCTTACATATAATCCACTACTATTATGGACTACCGGACTATATTGGATTATTTTGCTGTATTCAAGCACCTACAATATTTAAATGGAAATGAAATACCCATCTCTGACAAAACTAAACAACAGAAAAGGATGTAAATGAAGGACCATTCTGTATCCATATGTACAATATAGTTGTGATATGCAGCTACTTTCTCTTAATTCAATGAGAAGAAAGATTTTTACTAATAGTGTTTGGACAGGATATCATGGCTGCATTTGTATTATGAATAACCACTACAAAGACAACAATATACAATGTACTAGTTATTGTAATTGTCCTACTAAGCTGTTTTGAAATTATCATTGTTATTTGTTTCTCAATAAAATTAATAAAAATTTATTTGAATATTTACAACTCTTTGAAAGTACATATATTAAGAAAATATTTAAGGGACTAGGGTTCATCATAGGGTACTGGTACATTTACATATCACATTTTCATACTTTTTATTCCTGTTCCCCCTCAATGCCTCTGTTTACTCACATGTACTCATACCCTTGCAAGTAGATTTTAATCAATTTAGATACACAAAATACCAGTGTGCTCTTTAGTTTCTTGTTAAAATGTTATAACTAATCTGATTTCTCCAAAATAATCAAAGAAACAAAGACAGAAGTAAATGTGAGAGTAGTTGGAAGAATTACCTAAAAATTGTGTAACTCAACAGTAGGTTTGTTATTAGTTGCTTGCATCATATGGATTTGCATAAGGAGTTTATGAACTCGACTTTGTTGATTAATCAAAGCTGTCTAAGTGATTCATTCCTTCTTAAATTGTTTTAAAGTAAGTCAAAGAACTGAGGATGAACTCTATTAATTACTTATCAGTGGAAAAGGAGAAAATGAAAGAACATTTAAATTTTCTCCTAGTCCCTGCCTTCTTTGATTTCTCTTTTATTGATAAGTTCCCTGTTTCCTTTGACTGAAAAGGAGCTTATTAGGTGTTCTACTTTAATTCAATCAAAATAAATGTTGCAAGAATCAAAACCTTTTAGTCCAAAATTGTTAAGTGTCATTCACTTGATTCTAGCTAAACAAAGCTTAATCTATTCTTAGTTCATTAGACAAATATGCATGAATTTTTAGTCATGTTATGGAGTAATTCATATGACAAATATTAATTTCATATCTACTTTTTATTCCAGGTAGACTTATAAGAACTGAAAGTACTATTACGAGTAAAGAAAATGGGGCAAAGATATGTCATTGATCTAATATTTGAACAAGTAAAAACTCTTTGAAAGTACGTATATTAAGAAAATATTGGGGCTGGTGAGATGGCTCAGTGGTCTAAAGCACCTACTTAGAACAAGCTTAGCAAAGCACAGGGACCGCGGTTCGATTCCCCAGCACCACATGCCAGCCAGCCCCGCCCCCTGGTGGGCTGAGCTGGCCGCACACACACACACACACACATAAATAAATAAATAAAGTTTAAAAAAAAAAAAAAAAGAAAATATTTAAGGAACTGTGGTTCAACTCCTGTTGCGCCACGCCAGTCGCAACCTCAGTGTGCGCTGAGAGGGTAATCGAACCTGGGTGTGGTAACGCGTGCCTATAGCCCCAGAGTTTGAGAGTCTGAAAACAAGAGCATCACTTCAAATCCAACCTAGCTTGTGAGACCCTGTACTAAATACAGTTAAAAAAATAAAGTTATAAAAAAAGGAAAAGAAAAGAAAAAATATATTTAGGCAAGAAAAAAGAGAGAAAAGAGTGAGACAGAAGTGCCTATATTTATGTAAACTGACATTGAAAGCTGATATTTTATAAACGAGGTCTTGAGCAGTCCTTGCTACTAAAGCAATGTGGAGCAGAAATCGTGTAAATATCTGTTTCAAGTGAATTCTAAGCAGCCAGAAACAACTGCCATGGACCCGGTCTAGAACTTCCTTGACTCAGCCCAGCAATGTCTGCTTGGCTAAAATGAAACAAAATCTGCCGTCACAAGGGGATTGCATCATGGAGTAGAAGTTATGGTGCTGTACGCTAGTGGACACGACTGCAAAGATGTTGGGTTTTAATTAGAAACAACAATCTATTTTATAGTCTTGAAAACTTTGATATATTTAACAATTTAATTTCTTTAAGATTTGTAGCAGGGCAAAGCTTTGTTGCACGAAGCTGCTCTGTGCATTATAGAAGGTGCGGCAGCTTAGTAGCTGGGATCCACCAGCTTCCCCCCATTCGATACAGAAAAATATCAACAAATCTGTCTCCAAATCTTAGCACATATCATCAGGGAAGGAAAAATTACTCTAGTCCAAATCTTATACTTTAAAACATCACGTTGTCTGCTTTCAGAGGGGAAAAAGAGAAAAACCTTAGGAAAACTATCAAACATCAAGGAAATTTAGATCAGCTTTTGTGAATAACCAAACCCCACTCTATTTTGTAGTAAGCCTTTATCAGTAGATATGTCAAAGAGTGGCTATGTTTTGGACAAATTTTAAAAAGAAATCCTACTGATTTGTTAACGTGGGATAAAAGAAGTGTAAGGGAGTAAAACAGTTTTATATTGTTAAATAATTGTTATTTATCAAGGATTAAATGCCAGGGTAAAAATAATTATTGGTTGAGACTATGTAAATCAGCACTCAAGTTATGGACTTAATAAAATTGATATGCTTATTGTTAATCATGTCACATTAATTAGAATAATACTATGTTAGATTGATGTTCTTATTATTAATCATATTATATTATGAGATTTTCAAGTAGTATGATGTTCAATAGGGATTTGTGTAAATTTCAGTAGGAAAGTTGTTAATTAGATTCATAAATTTGGAAGCCATTAGTATAGACATTGAAACTAGATAAGATGAATCTTCAAAGGAATGTGACTAACACTGAACACAAGGAGTCTTCAAATACTAAGAAGTTAGAGAATTAGGAGAAAAGTAGGGAAAAAGAACAACAATAACAACAAAAAAACGATCCAGGAGGGTAAACCAATTGTAAGTGTCCTACCTGAAAACTGTGAGGAAGTTGTCAAAAAGCACAATAATTTGCCACAGAAAAAAAATGTTGATTTTGTGGAATGAAACGAGTATTCGCTGTTTGGTTGAATTTCCATGATTTTCCTCCATTACAGTGCTCTTCAAACACCAAAATGAGAAGTTAAACACAGAGGATGAAAATTTGTCCATAGAGGTGTGCTGGTAACTGGAGAGGAACAGCAAAAGGAGCTCCAGATTTTTAGTGTTTGCTTTGTTCATCAATGAGAGCCGTGGGCCAGGGAGATGGCTCAGTAGTACAAGTACTTGCCTGGCAAGTACAGGTGCAGGGTCTTGAGTTCAATAACTGGTAC
>NW_004524725.1:5947342-5959658 GCF_000260255.1 Octodon degus | reverse complement strand
AGAGAAAGAGAGAGAGAGAGAGCCTTTATAACATGTTTACTGGGAAAAGCAATTCATATGGAAGTAAAGAGTGTCACAGAAGAATGACAGCTGTGGGAGTGACACACTTCCTTAAACTCAAGGGAGTGCAACCTGATGCCAGGAGGCCACACTGGCTAAGAAGCTGCAGAGTTCAGCTCACTGATGAGAGGTAAGCGGTTCTCAGTGTGCTGATTAACTTAGTTCATTAAGTCCCGGTAGATGACAATCCCGCTGGGGCTGGTGTGAAAGCAGCCAGTTTAAGCAAAAGCTTTAAAGGTTTTGGTGACCAATTGGACGGGGAGGAGGACATAATTTGAGAAAGGTTCAGTGATATTTCAGAAATTATTCTTTAAAACTACTATGCAATTTGTTAAATGTGAAGTATTAATCTATTTAATTTAGCCGTATTAAAATATTCTTGTGATTACTAGAATGATAAAAATAAGACAAACATTTTTTATCTAGCTTTATCAAGGCAGGTAACACATAGATACTTCTGTGTTTTAGCACCTAGATAGCTGTGATATTGACAACATAAATATGTGTGATCAGATGTTTAAAATTTTATACTATTCTTCCATAGATTTGAATTTGTTTTATTTCATCATAAGGAAAAAAAAATCCCACATTTCCTTCACTCCTTGAGATTCTACAATTTATAATTTTACTTGAGTATGTTATGTTCTTTAATTTCTAGATCCCACAGTGCCATACATTTAAAAACAGCACTTACTGAAATAAAGCCCAGAGCATACCGAACTTTGTTTTTCCTATTATCTCTACATTAATAGTGTCAAACATTTGGAAAAGTAAATCCCTTATCTACTAGAAGGTTGCAAGCTGATCTGTCAGCCCATATAGCAAATCCAAGTGCAGCACACTAAATAAACCTAAAAAATTTAAAATAAATCACTTCACAATGAAGATTCTTTGTCACAAAGCATAGCCATGATAAATCACAAGCCATCTCTCTATGACTGTAAAGAATTACACAAAGTGAATAAAATCAATTCCAATGAGGCCCATGACTTCCTTTCCCCTGATGAGAGTAGGCTAAACCAACAAGCTTTTGACAATTGTTGAATTTTTTAGAACACTGTACTAAATAATACTAGATTCTATTTACATCTTCAAATCACTAAAAACACTGATGTTACCAAAAATAAATGTCAATAAGGATTTATTTCAGTATATATTTGCATGCAAACAACCAGCTCCATTTTTTAAAAACCTTTCCAAACAGGCTAAACTAAAATTTTGGTTTATAGTCAGGATATGGTAGAATATTTACTATAATTTTTTCCAATTACTAATGTAACTAAAAAGAATGTTTTGAATTGTAACAAAGAAGTATCATTCACATTTTATTATTATTTTATGCTAATAAATTTAATATTATCCAGTACCCAAGACTATCTTTTTTTAACCCAACAAAAAAGAATGAGTTGTATATTAGTCAGTTTTTTATCCATGATGATAAGATATCTGACATAACTTCCAGGAGGAAAGGCTAAGCTTGTCTGATTTTTCAGAGATTGTCATCCGTGGCTAGGTGATTCCGCTGTTTGTAAGTTGGTTGGGACACAGAAACACCGAGACTGAAGGAGATTTGCCCAGGGAAGTTGCTCACCTTGTGCTATCCAGGAAGCAGAGAAGGAAGGAGCCAGAGAGACAACGGGGGAGGAACCAGTGCTGTGTGTGTGGTGCCTCCTTCTCCAGGCACTGCCTCCTTATCCTGTCACTTCTCAATAAGGCTCTCAATCTACGATTTCACAAGTGGATTGATGCAGTGCTGAAGTCAGAGTCCCCATAATCTAGGCATGTTCCAAAGCCCATCAGCTGCCCTTTGGTGAACATCATAGAGCCAAGGAACTAAGTTGAAACTAAGAACAGCTCCAGGAAGGAAAAAAAAATTCAATTTAAACCATACATTTTTTTTTACCTTGATGGTCAAAGAAACCAAGGTTCAGACACAGGCACAAACATACACGGAAAAACATGCACACAAATGAGACTGACCAGAGCAGCTTAGAAAAGTGTATTTGATTAATTATTTTATAGCTTATTATCTATATGCTTAGTGCAATAAACTGAGAATTATTGAAATTTAATGTTATTCATATACTGATAATTACATTGTAGTATACTATAAACCTATTTATATTTTACAGCATGTTTGATTTGTTTTACATCTTTTATTTTCAATGAATAGTCATAATTGCATTTAGCAAAATCAAGATAAAATGACAATCAAATTTAGGAAAGAACTCATTCCCTTGGACTTGGAAATGCTCAAATCATGATGTTCAAGTGCTGCTCACTGAGCATGTTTCTAACATACACACATGCTCTGAAGAAGTGACTAAGAGTTCTTTTTAATACCTAAAAATGATAGAGAAAATGTTATAAAAACCTTTTGGTACACAACACAATCTTGTTAACCATGGAGCAGTCTATTGAGATGGCTTTGGGACTGAATATATCTTGGCTGTGAATTGTGACAACTGCACATGTGTGTGTGTGTGTGTGTGTGCATGTGCGTGTGTGAAAGAGACACAGACATAGAGAGTCAGAGAGACACAGAGAGAGTCTACTTAAAAATGAGAAATGTGAAATGCAAAGCAGTAGCTATGAGTTATAGTTCATGTCAATCACTCACATCTTCTTGCACTTTTAAGTCCCTTGTCGCTGTAGAAGCACTAAAGTTATAGTCACAATATCTTGAAGTAAAACAGTGCTGATGTGCAGTCAAGTATTCCGAGTTTAACCATTCTATGGAAGTTCAGACATGGAATTTGGAATTCTGAGGTTAAAGCTTATTTCTAAATTAAAATGCAGTTGTCACAATCTCAATAATAAAATATTAAATTGCCATTACTCTCTCTGTAGTTCTCTCTTCCTCATTTTCAAAATGCAGCTGTAATTTTTCCTGTAGATTCAAGGACTCTAGAACATGCCCGTTGTTGTTCAGCTGTTGGAGAGAAGCTGAGGGGGGAGAGAAGTTACTAGAAAGAAAGAAATTTGACAATAAGAACTAGTATTACAATAGATAGAAACTCTAAACAGATCAATATTCAAAATTCAGTAACACATTTACTTTTACAAAGAACAGATGGACAGAAGTAAAAAAGAAAAAGGAGAAAACTGACAAAAGAACAAATTCAATGTATTTTGTTTTATGTAGCCTTAGAAATAGATTTATTCCCATAAAACATTATTTAATCTTTAGCAATCAATAATGTTAAAGTATTGGATCATAATTATATGATTTTGCTCTTATAAAGAATTGTTTAGTCTTTTAAATTACTTTCATGTTTTGAAACACACATCTTAGTACTACAAAATAAACCTGAAATGAATGTCCTCCCCTATGACTATGTTTCAAGGATGAGCCACGCTAGATTTTCATGGATTGTCATCTTTAGCAGTCTAAAACAGAGAGCAGAAATAAATTATTTCCTTCTACAAATCCTTTCTGATCTTGATTCATTTTTCCTTCTTTTGTTTAGCATAGTTTTGTCCTATTTCACAATATGCTGAACTTATTTTTGTTGATCACTCTGGAGAAGAAAAGGTAGTTTCTGCCAGGAGGCAAAAGTATACCTTGCCCATTGAAAGAGGTGGTAGGAACGACAAAAGTTGGTTCCTATAAAAGCTATTCATTTTAATTTAATGAGGTAAGAAGCATAAATATAGTTTAATATCTAATTAGCATTTTTTATTTAAAACTAAGCATTTTATAAATATTAAGTAAGCAAGTCACAAGAGTATTTTGTCAACACTGCAACAAACACAAGCTTGCAGATTGGACGTGTGCACAATTATGATTTTCTTCTATCATGTAGGTTGCTTACATATTGCATTTTGTAATACTGTAAAGAGAAGAGTTATTCCCACATTGTGTATATTTATATAAATGCCATATACGTGGCTTTAATAGTACGCGTATTCACACACAAAATTTCACATTTCAATCTTATTATAGTTTTAGTCATTGGCAACAAGAAAGAGTTTATTTTATGACTATGACTTCAAATGACAGGAGAGGACTAATTAAGAATTAGTTAAAAATACTTCAAACATTTCCTTTACACTCTTTTCTTTTAATCTGTATGTGACAGCTTTCAAAAACTTAAAAAGCCATTGTAAGTGGGTAGGTCCCTCTCATGCCAAAATAAGCAAGTTTCATTTGCCAGTTAAAATTTCTTCTATGCTTTAATTTTTTTTTTCCAGTGGGAGAAACCTTTTTTGAAAGAAGTCCCATTCTCATTTGCAGATCACAAACTATTTTCGCTCCTTGTCCATTCTCACATTTGGATAAAACCACTTTGTCTCTGAATGCGCACAGGAGCCACCTGGCTTGCTTTCATCCTCAGCCTAATGGGTGAACAGAATGAGGCTGCCGCAGCTTGAAGCAAATCTAGGAAGAGCTGTTCTGACAATTTCCAACTCCTGAAAATAGCATGCTGCCTTTCTGATATTGCATTCAATTTATTTACTTTGTTGTGCTGAGGGAAATCATTTTTCCTTCTGTTGCTTTTCTGAGATTTTAAACTTCTTTTACTGTTTGAATGGATTCACTCATGATTAGATCCCCAACACATTCCTAAATTCAAATTCTATTGTCCTAAAACTGGGCCTTTTAAATTTTCATAATCATACTTATATTTATGTATACTAATTATTATGCTAAATTTAATCATACATCATTTTGCAACTGAAGAAATATTCGTTACAACTATGCACCTGCCCTTGTGTATTCTCCTTAAGGAATTAGAAAAAAGGAAAAGTCCTCAACAATTTTTATAGATATTCTAATTTCTAGGAGGAAAAAGAAAAAGGAAAGTCAATCAATTCTCTATATTTGCATCAAATATATATTTTTTGAGGTAGAAACTTGAATATGTCTTCTCAAAAATTTTTAATATACACTTTGTAATATTTTTGGAATTTTGTTTATAGCCATCTCATTTGTTTTAGAAATAATTTATCACCATTTAAATAAATAAAGTACAAAATGAAGCCTTGAATAATTTAAAAAATAAAAGATATACAGAGTATTATATTGAGAAAGACCACATAAAGACAATATATATCACGAAGTGCACATTTTGATTAAATTAATTTACAAATTTATTACTTAAAGATTGCCTACAAATTTTCTCAAAAAAACCTCAGAATTAATGTAGGAAAGATAGCACAATTTAAAAATTCCTGATGATAACATAACCAAGCTAGATCTTTGAAGAAAATTACATCCCTACTGAAGTGAACTTTTACTTTAAAGTCAGTAAAAGCCCTTCTAAGTGAATGAAATAACATTGTCCTTGTCTTCAATTCTATTTCGAAGAATACATAATTAATTTAAATATTTAAACTTTTTATTGTATCATTTAACATCAGCCAATTAAATATTGAAATATAATAATAAAGATATAGAAGGAACAGTAAAATCTAATATTTTCTACCATCATCTAAGCTGAAGAACACTTTATAGATAGGCCCTCAGTTGTTTTTGATTTCCAAAGTTAGAAAAGATGCAGAATGCTTCTATAGAGTTTGCTGTCTTATTCATCAGAAACCTGCACCAAGCCTGACACTCCCATAAATAATAAATTCCTCTCTGAGTCTCACTATTCAGAAGCTTCTGTTTAATTTTATTCCTTTAACTTATTATAATGCTTTACTACAAAATCAAAACCTGAGGAAAACTTAATAAATGTCGATACTTTTATACTTACTAGCATAATTCTCTAAATTTACAAACATATAATTAGAAACTGCCCCTTACATTTGCAAGGATAATCCTACACAGCTTGTAGTCTATGGAGAATAATTATAAAGTGATGTATAATGCTGAGTTTGAAATAAGAGATACAAGTTAAAATGCTCTATCCTAACATGTCTGATCTCAGAACCATACTTTTCTTTTAAATTCAATATATGTAAGCTGATTATCTCCAGGAAACCTATCCACTATCTGCTTTCAGCAACATTAGGGTTTTAGTACCTAAACAGGATCAATTGTGTCCTGACTTGTCTCTGAATACAATAAAACTGTTCACAACAAAAGATCTTAGTTCACAACAAGAGATCTGACTTCAGTGATGGTAACATGCTTTGATTTGTTGTTCTCTAGCCAGGCCTCACACTAGAATCATAGAATAACTGGGGCCTACTTGTAGATCTTTAATTTAATTATCCAGATGTAGGGTGCAATGCATTTGGTATTTTTAAAAAGCAACCATACTGATTTTAATAAGCTGAGATTCACTATATTAAAGCAATCAGTTCCAGCTTACTGGGAAATTAAAGCAGGTCTAGAGAAAAAGCTCCAGGCCCATAAGCAGAATAGAGTAATTCATTTTCTTAAAGTTTTCAGATTTATACCAACTATTGATTTACACTAATTTTTCTCCTGCAAGATTTGAGAGAGATACATCAGAGATAGACACAGAGACAGAGAGACAAAGACAGAGAGAAAGAGACAGAGAGCCAGAGCCAGAGCCAAAAAAGACACAGAGACAAAGAAAGAGATCTAGCTATGCAAATAGATAAATTTTTTAACATCAGAGCAGTAAGAACAATAACATACTAATAAAGAAACTGGATATTCAAGGACAACTCATAAAAATCAAGGAAACAAAACCCTATAGATTTACAAAACACAACATTACCCTTGAATAAGTCACTAATATAGAAAAGTTTAAGAACTAAGTTCAGTCTGAACACATGCATGTCCCTGCTGTTTACCTAAGAATCACCTTCTAGACATCCAAAGTCAAAATTTCTTCATCCAAGAAAGTAAAAGAAAGGTGGTATTGGTAATGGAGAAGCAAGCTGATGTTCTGTTTCAGCTTATTGTATTCATTCAAAATTTACTGATGAATCAGCCAAATAAAAAGGACTTATAAAGTAAGGGATCGCACTATCAAAGACTCAGTATACCACAGTGGAGACAGTGACATGCAACCTCACAGAGTATCTAAGCATTAGTCATGATGAGGCCTGGGAAATGCCATTGCCTGAAGAAAACAGGATGAGTCGAGGCAGGAAATTGAGTCTACCTAGCTTGGGTGATACTCAAACAAATGTGTTTTCTCTCTTATGGATGTAAAATCACATGAATTCACTAACATTTTCACTCTGCTCAAAATCATAAAATCTAGATTTGATTAAATAATCTTTCAAGGTCTTTAATCCTTTTTTAAATTTACTTCAAGAATAATCAGTTTAAAATAACCAAAATTTAAATTCTTTTTCTTACGTAATATGAAGATTTTTGGGTAAGATAGACTCCAGTGCACTTCTCTAGACAAAATTTTTATAAACTCAACAAAATTAAAAAGATAGGAATTGATGATTTCTAAATGTTATTTTTAGTTAAAGAAAAAGAAATGTACCCTATCTGAAAATATTTTTCTCATATAAATATTGAAAATTAAATACTTTTAAGTTTGCATTTAAAAATAGAGCCACTAAAACTAGCCTACAACACTGAGATAAACCAATTTAAAGACACACAAATTTTATTTTGAACATAAGAGAATTCTCTAAAAAAGTTAAACTGATTACGAGCACAACTATGATGTGGCATTATAAAAATATATTTCCAGTTAAGTTGTCATGGAAATACAGTGATGCAGTGTCCATATGCATGTTATGAAAAAGAATAAATGTTTGTGCATAAATTAAATTACATATTTTTTAAAAATACTTTTTGAAATCTCCCCATCTCAAATGGAATGATTGTTCTTTTATGTTGCTATTCAGACAGGTAAAACAACAAAAACCATTAACCTAATTAAAATGGGGAAGGTACTTAGGTTGTTAGCAATAGAACAATGGAATATATCTGGATTAGAGGGGCCAATATATGAAGTTCATTCCCTCTTATCATAGCTACATTTAAAATTGAAATACTATTTATTACACTAACTTCTACTGACCCAAGAATAGGGACAGATAGCATAGATTAAAATAAATAATGTCTAAGAATGCTATCACTAAACCACATAAGTACTCTAATTGCCATACTACATTAATCAAAAGACTAAGATGGAAAAAGTGGTAGCAAATAGATCCAAATAGAAACTAGGTCTAGGAAAAGTGAGTTCAGACTCAAGCACCAAAGTTAAATCAGACTATTATACACAGAAAATAAAGACATATCTCATTTGACAATTGCTCCAATAATCAAAAAATATTTCAAAACATAATATCATTATTTTCTCCTCTCCAGCGGAGAACATTGCATCACGTGTCAGGTCCTTAGGGTGTGCAGGGAAGTGTGTTTGGTGTGACCCGAGTGTGTGTGCATTTGTGAAGGTCTCCCTTGTGTATCCTATCATGACTCTCCTTTTAGCAGATTGTTCCTTCACTTTGACAAAAGCCCTACTCTCTTTGAGAGTGCTCAGAAGGTCCCTGTATTGATAATTCCTTAGATTCAATGTGTGCCAGCAAAGACCGTCAACTTGGTTGGCTTGGGAGCTACCTAGGGAATAGGTAAAACAGCTGTGTGTGTGGCTGGGTGTGTCATGGAGGTGCAGACTTGGGAACTATGTGGAACTCCTGATCACTTTCTTCCTGCTCTGCTTCCCACCTATTATTAACTGAACAGACTTAGTCTGCCATGCCTATTATAGTTTAGATCTAAAGTATCCTGAAAAGTCTCCTGGGCTTGGAAACTGATAGCATCACTACACCATGCAGCTCATTTATGTCAGGTGACTACAATACCGGAATGTGCTATTAGGAGATGTGGCCTCACCGGGTGAGGTTCACTTGAACCATGACCTGGAAGGATAGGTTCTTGTCCCGGGTTCCTCTCTTCTCTTAGCTCCTGGCCACCATGCAGCAAACAGCTGGCTTCTTTCTTCATGCCACTCACCTGCTGCTTCTGTCTCGCATTCAACTGACCATGAATTGGATCCACTCAAACTCCAACCAAAATAAATCTTTTCTCCTTTAAATTGTAGGTGTCAGGTATTTTGTTGCAGCTATGGGAAGACTGATAATTACAACACCTTTCTAATATCATGTTTCTGCATTGGAGCCAGCAGACCTTGGACTGAATACTGTGAAAGTGAGCCCGATCATTTTCCCTTTCATGTTATGGATACTATTTGGCTGCAGCAATGGGAAAGCTCATATATATCATATTTGAAGGTATCCATAGTGAGAGAGGATGAAATTGTGTTATTTTTAAGAAAATAAGTACAAGCGGAGATCCTTATAGTATCTGAAAAAGCAAATTTCAGAATTCTTTTCTGTCATATGTAGAATCTAAGTGAGAAAAAAATGATGACCTGAAAGTAAGTGGGGAAATATTGGGGCAAAGAAATTGATGCCAGGAGAAAATGGACCTGGGAAAAGAGAAAGGAGCCAGGAGGGGGATATATCAAAGCATATATGGACCTATGGAAATGTCACAATTAAAGAAAACAGTTTTAAAATTTAATATGTACTGATAGTTATAATAAACTTTTGAAATTACTTTGCAAGAATAGTTTATGTATCATATCTCTGGATAAAATAACTGGTGATGTAGCTCAGCAGCACAGCACCCACCTGGCAAGATCAAGGTCCTGAGTTTTTTCCCAATACAAAAACAAAAATTTAAGGATGACTGAAATACGGAATATTTAAAACTGTTAAAATATGAAATATTTCTTTTCACTTTATCCACTGTCTATTGAATCATGAGAAGTGTATCAGAACACCAGCTTTCTATAAGGAATATGTTGCTCATTGAAACTTATATACAGATATTTGAGCTCTCACTTTTTGAGGGATTTTTAGGTACTGATGTTTTTACAGTTATCTCGACTGGACCCACCATAGGGTAGAAGGGCAAACTCTTTTGTTAATATCTGTGCTGTCAGCTATGACACATGCTAGCTTGAGTGCTATTGGTATTTGGCTTTATAAGCACTTATTTTAAAACATGTTCTTTGTAGTTAACACGATTTCATAAAGAACTGAGAGCAAGCTACACAATTTGTTTAAAGACTTAGTGGTATTATAAAGAATCGTAATTATAAAAATTCTACATTGTTTTATTTTATAAAAAGAATACGAAATAGTATTAAAATAAAAAGTACAAGTGATACAGAATTTCACTTAACAAAGTAATATGAATTTCATTGTTTGTTGCAGTGCATAGTGTTGTCTTCCAGCCAATTATTCATATTACCAGATATAAGCATGCAATATTAGAAGAAAAAAGAAAAAAGAAATAAATCTAACTTTCGAGTCATGTTTTTATTTGTCTATGTAGGTAATAGAAAAAAATTAATTTATATACATAAAAAGTCTTGGTATTCTCTTTTGCAAAATAATATTTAAGATGCTATTTATATATAATGATATTTATAAAAATATTTGTTATTTTCTATAAGAAAAAGAATCATTTGCTTATGTAATATGATTCAACAAAATTTAATGATGTAATGAAGAATAAAAATAGGTACACTTGGTTCAGTGCTACAACTTGCTTGCAAAAATTTTATAATAGTAAATTTTCAATTACTGGCCTTAAAATAAACTTGCAAATAAAATACATTGATGCAAAAGTTATTTTAGTGAGAAAATGTGAAACTTAATGAGAAATTTGTAATATTGTGTCTGACAAATATTTGTTGTGCAATAAACAGTTTATGAGTACAGTTTATTACAGAGAATCTCAAATTGCAATCATCAGCCAACAGATGAAATTATAAAATTTCAAGTAACAATCATGAAAATACCTTGGACTTTTTTTTTTTTACCTGATTCTGAGATAACTGCTTTTCATAGATTACCCAATACAATGTTAAGTGCATAATAGATGCACTGAAAGATGTGATTCAACCCCAAGATATAATCATAATTATTTCACAAAGACACTGAAAATCAATTTTCTAGATCAGTAGGAATGGGTGCCAGCATTTTTTTTAGCTGTTACAGGTCTTTAATTTTAGGCCTTATTGTATTGTTTTTCTCTCTATACATTTGCCATTGGATAAATATATATGGGTAAATACATTTTCAACTTACTTTTAATCAAACTTGTTTCACATTAGAGAAAAGAAAATTAAGCTAGTTTATCTTTTTTTTTTTGAGGTAAAGCATTTTGACATCCATGTTCTAAATTTCATAAAAAAAGCAAGCAAAGAAGCCCCCCTTTCTCAAGAAGATCTCCCTATCTCCCTGTCCTCAATCCTCTCTGTGTCTTCAGAGTTAATAAAGAGTCCACCTCTCATTTCTGCTTCTCTGCCATGTCACCACCAAACTTTTGGGTGCCATGACTCAGTTAAATGAGTCCTGTGGCTACCAGGGCATCCCATGCCATGATTCAGAGCTCCTTCACTAAGTGGCTTTCTGCTTCTGCTTCTGCTTCTCCTTCTGCCTCTGCTGCCTACCATTGCTAGCTCACATAACTCCAGCCAATCTCTCTCTCTCTCTCTTTTTTTTAATTTTTTTTTTTTTGTAGTACCTGGGATTGAACTCAGGACCTTGCACTTGCCAGTCAAGCACTTATTCTACTGATCTATCTCCCCGGCCCACAACAGTCAATCTCAATCCACACAGGTATACCCAAACTCATCTCTACAGGGGGTCTTGTTTGTCTTTTCCCCTCATCTTGAAAATCATGAGCTCACATGACGACCCCTCAATGTCCATAAGACTTGCCTTCCTGGGTTTTAAGTGACAACCATTAAACACAACATTGGCCTTCTCTCTCACACTCATTCTCATTTAAAAATTGATGACTTTTTCACAGAGGTGAAGTACTGCTTTGCCCTAGCATTTGGCTCTCCCTAAGTAAGTTACCAGGAAATATTCCTTCCCATCCTCCACTCATGGGTTGTCTCTTAAAGAACCTCAGAACTCTCAGACTTCAAGGACATCTCAAACCAAAACGGCCAATTTCTTAAAGACAACTGGCTTGGCCATGATATAAGCTTAACAATGGCAGCCAATGGCTTGAACAGGAAACTTTTAAACCCTTAAAACTTTTGCTATCGCAACAACAAATCACCATTTGTTGACTCTGAAAACATGTGTCTCCTACCATTCTCCCTCTGCTATCCACTGGAAACTGTCTTGTCAGTCTCCACCAATCCCTGCAGCATCTCTGCTGTCTGCTTCTGCCTCCACTTCCCCTGTAGATTCTGCCACTTGCCATCTTGCATGCCACATTCACCACCACCTTACTGCCATTCTACTTGTGAAGTCAGAGTGCCACCTGGTAGAACTTCATCACATGATGAGTCACAGCCATCTTGGGGCAGCTCCTCCTACAATAGATAGT
>NW_004524725.1:5940973-5947242 GCF_000260255.1 Octodon degus | reverse complement strand
CCATTCTACTTGTGAAGTCAGAGTGCCACCTGGTAGAACTTCATCACATGATGAGTCACAGCCATCTTGGGGCAGCTCCTCCTACAATAGATAGTAACTACATCTAAGGGTTTTTTACGTTTTTCAAATTCTTATGAGATCTCTACTAAATGACCTACAAAAGTTCTGACTAGTCTTTTTATAATTTCAAATTTAAAAATGTATTTTTAATCTAATTTGGTAAAAAAGATATGAAAGTGCATTCTGATTTGCAAAGATGTTCATTTATGTGTTCTGTGTATTGGTTTATGTGTTTGCATGTCATTCTGTGAACAGCTGTTCATCTTTTTCTTTGAGCTTTGGAATATAGACTAATATGTATGCTTTCTTCTGAGCTACGAGCTGGTCAAATTGATGTCAAAATTGGTTTACTCACAGGTCATCAAAAATTTTTAAAATAATTAAACATAAATCCTTAAAACGGAGAGAGATTATTGGACAGGACTCCATTTGGTGGATGGAAAGGCGACCAAGATTTATCCATTAATAAGGAGCCTGCCAATAATCTCTATAAATTGCTTGGAACACACCCACAACAATTTGGTCATTGGAGAACAGAAATTTTCCAAAAAAATTAAAATAATGTTTTCTCATAAATAGATGGTCTCAATATATTAAATGTATTCATGACTTCCGAATTACAGTATTCTACAATGTAAATTTTCTTTCAAATTTGAACATTTGCCTTTCTCTTATGCTTCAGATATGTGTAATAAGAGGTTAATGTCAGGCCAACATAAGGTCACCAGTCAAATGCTAATTTTCTAACAAAACTTATGTGATATATATATATATATATTACATTTAGAGATGCTTAAGTAAAATAGAAATTTCACCATGACTGTTATGCTGTGCTATTATGTATGATTACTGATGTCAAATAATCTCTGTACAATTATATAACTGTTACCTGCTAACATTCTACAGCCATTTAACTATTAGAACATCCATAGTTGGTAAGAAATAACAGTTCTTTTGCTATACTTTGTTTGTCAAGGTGCTTAATACAAAGATAAAAGTTTAATAATGAAGTGTATTATTCCCAATGAAGTATATTAAAATAGATCCAGATTTTCTTGATGGAACAATTGTTACTTTTTAAAATTTTTTAAATATTTTATTTAGTGTTTTTGGTACAGAGTCTTGCTTTATAGCATGGATTCATAGCGATCCTCCTGTCTCAGCCTTTCCAGCACTGAGATTACAGGTGTACACCACCACTCCTAGTTTTGGTGGCCTGTGCAGTGCTCCTGGGATTTCAGGGCCAGTACAGCATGTGGTACTGGGAATGGAGCCCAGGTCCTTGAGATTTCCAGGCAGGTGCTTAGACCACTGAGCTCTCTACCCAGCCCAGAACAAGCATTATTAATTCCTATCTGCTCTTGACATTCATGCTAAGCTTAAAAAGACAGATCTTGGCCTTCAAACACCAACAGGGAGATTTGGGAGATTTACTTAATCTGGTTTTCTCTTTCTTTCTTTCTTTCTTTGTTTCTTTGTTTCTTTCTTTCTTTCTTTCTTTCTTTCTTTCTTTCTTTCTTTCCTTCTTCTTTCTTTTCTTTCTTTATCTTTTTTACTTTTATTTTTAACCATTTAACTTGTTTTAATGTTTCTTCATAAATGGTGAAAAATACCAAAGTACAGACAAGGAATAATCATAATATTTTGGCCAACATTATAAATATGGAATTATAAATTTAAAACATTTTCTGGTTTAAAAAATAAACTCTGTTAGTCAGTGCAGCTCTGTGGGGTCTCTGCATCTAGTATGTCCAGTCTCTGGGCTCCTGATAATGTTCACCTTTATTCCTTTTTCCAGGTCTTCCACGTCCATCTCTTCTTCTTCTCATTTGTTCTATCAGAGGTCCACGTGGACCACCTCATTTTCCTCCACGAAAGCCATCTCGATCCATGCCTTGGTCACTATGGAAACCACATCTGTCTCTACCATAGCCATCTCTGAACATTCCACCAGGACCACTGTGGTCCATGAGGCCACCTCTTCCTCCCTGAATGCCACCAGGGCCACCTCTGCCATGATCACCACTCAAGGGTGGGAAGGGTTGGTGGGAGGACACCTTCAGGTTTTGGGGCCTTACCCTTGTTGCATTCTGTTCTCCAGGCAAATTTCTAGTTTCCACAACCTGTATTAGGACATTGCCAAACTCTACCTCAATGTTGGACATTTCCTCCTCCAGAAGGGTTTCCATGGGAATCCCAGGGGCCTCTTGGAAGGAAGTCTCCTCTGTCTCTTCCAAGACATCCCATGTGATCCATGGGTCCCTCAGAGCCTCCTGGACCACCTGGACCTCTATGCAGCAGTGGTGGCATCCCTCTGCCCTCGCAAGGTGGCATGCCACCCCACATGCTGTTCATTGGAGGTTTCTTCTGATCAAGGGAGACTTTACATTTGCTTCCTTGAAAATCTTTCACATCATACCATTCCACAGCAGCCTTGGCAGTTGGTGGATCTTCATAGGACACTGGCATCACCTTTGTGCTTTCCTGTTTCTTTGTCCAGGTAGATGTGGATCATGGGTTGCCCAGTTCTCTTGTTAATCTTAACAACTCCATGTTGCTTAAAGAAGTCTGACAGATCATCAAGTGTCACACTGTCATTTAGTCTTTGTACGTAAATTGCACCATTGCCTGAGTCTTCATCAGTATCTATGGGAGGCCTAGATCAATATCAGGTCCTTCATCCATGGATCCACCAGGCATATTGAAGCCATCTCATTCTCCGGTGCCCATTCCACCATGTCCTCCTCCCTACCCACCTCTGCTCATGCCTCCATGATCAAATCCCCCTCTTTCCTTGCCCTAGTTATCACCACCATTCATGCTCTGGTTTTCTCCTGGTCCGGAAAATCCTCCAGACTCCTGCCCATAAACACCCATGCTCCTGGGGTGGTCCTGTTTAACGAACTCTGCTGCCATAGCTGCTGCTTTGTTGGCAATATTGACTTGGATCCTGGCTGTAGGATCCAGTCTTGGGGGATAACTAGTGGAAGGCTGCTGCCCATAGCTGCTTTGTTGACCGTAGCTACTCTGTTGTCCATAGCTGCTCGGCTGCCCATAGGTGTTCTGCTGAGAGTAACTGCTTTGATCATAACTAGTCAGCTGTGTAGAATAGCTGGTAGGAGGATAGGATGGAAGCGCGGTGACTGGCTGCATTGGGTAGCTTCCAGGAACCTGGGGATAACTGTAGTTACTCTGTCCATAGCCTAAGCTGGGCTGGTTATAACTGCCTGTGTTAGATTGAGGTTGATTAGACTCAGTAAGCTTGTTACCATCCTGTGGTCTTGCAGGTATAGTAGCTGCTGGCTGCTGCCCATAGGCTGGGTAAGCCAGCTGAGTGCCATATGCAGACTGAGCTGCATAGGAAGCCTGGGTGGTGGTAACTGCAGTAGTGGTGGTATCATAAGCACCAGTGCCACACCCCTGGACAGGTTGGCTATATGCCTGTGGGGCAGCTGGAGTAGTATAACCAGTGGGAGGCTGTCCATAAGAAGTTGCATCTGCAGTCTGCCCATAGGTGGCAGTAGTCTGAGCCTGGGTATAGCTGACATCAGTAGGCTGTCCATAGGTTCCATAGCTTTGTTGCCCATACACCTGGGTGGTCTGTGCATACCCTTAAGTTGGCTGGGTAGTGTAAGCGCTGTAGTCCTGCTGGGCGGCAGCTTGGCTATAGGTAGTATAATCCATGAATGCCACATTATCTCCTTCCTCCTCATTCTCTCAACATCTGTCATCCCCTCCCTTTTCCTCTAAGGGTCACACTGCCTGGGTTTTCAATAATAGAGACAAAAGATAAATATACATAAATGTCAGCTTTGAGCTGTGGCACTCAGGACTCCTATCAAAGCTGAACCTAGGCAATGTTACAAAGCCTAAACAAAATGGTGTAACCTAAATCCTTACTGTACCATGTTTGAAATATGGTTAAGAAGGACACTGGATACAAGCCTGCCCCAACCTGTAGCAACTACGGGACTTGTTGCTATCTATGAGCTTGAGGGTCGCTGGAAATGTGACTGCCCTATCCACCAGAGGACAGGTAAATCATCCAATTCCCTTCCCTCACAGGAGAACTCCGTGCAGCCAGATCCATAGACAGTTGACCTGCTCAGTCTTGCTGCTGAAGAGGAATGATGGGGCTTGAGATACATGACCTCATCAAGGTATCTTCTTTAGGATCACAAACCTTGCTGGACATTTCAGGTAGGACATTCTTTTCTTGTTGATACAAGGACCACATATATTGTTCTTCTAAGTATTCAGGTCTCTATATTAGATCTACAAACTCCACAGTGGGAGTTGATGGCCAAGCTACATGACCCTTTCAGAGAGTGCCCATTCCCTGTTGACTCGACACTGTTTTTCACTCATAATTTCCTTGTGATACCAACCAATTTCATACCTCTCCTAAAGAGATCTCTAAAATCTTCACTTCTCTTTCACCTGTCTCCTCACAGTGCTTATCCTACATACTCAACCTCAATGTGGAGCCAATTCCCCCCTTCCTCTCCCCTCTTCTTCTGTTGACCACATACTCTGGGACACTTCTAGCCCTACTTGGGCCACTCATTCTACCCCTGTATTAGTTTGTCTCAGAGGTATCTCAACTTTCCCTTGCATTCCCCAACATCCAATAGCACCATAAACACCAACAGAGAATGTAGGCAAATGGTCCTTTAAAGGCTTACCTCACCAAACACATCCCAGAGCTGCATCTGCCTTGGCCGCAGCTCCTTCCCTTAGCTCTAACTAGACTCAGGGCATTTTCAAGACCACCCGTTTTCCTGAGTCATTCAATATCTTGTATGGGAGAACTTTTCTGCTTCACAACTCCCACAGTCCTGATAAACTTTCTCCCATGACTGACTAAATTCATGTTTAATCATTCTCTGTTAGTTGTTGCTTCAACATGCAGATGCCTGCCTCCCACAACCCATAGATATCACTCAATCAGCACCATCTAGATTTCTTGGAGATTTAATATATCTTAAATCCTCTAAACTTACACGATTAGCTCCTCTATGCACACCCACCCACCTGGATGTCCTCTCAACAACAACGCAGTAAAAGTTGTCAGACTGCCCTTGTGATGTCACATAACTATTGCCAAGTGGTGCCCAGACAACTCCACTCCACCCAACAACTCTGCTCTTCCTGATCCTGAGCCCTTGTTGCCTGAGTGGTCTTCACAACTCCTGTTGCCTACACATCTCCACTTGAGTTAGGGCTCAAAAATCCCAGGGTAGCTCATGTGTTGATTTTCCATCTTGTTCCTGAACTTCTACCTTCTGCTAGCCTTTCCTTCACTGCCAGACTCTGGATCATTTGTCCAAGTGACTTTCTGGTGCCACACTAGGTTTATTCTGTCTTTATGCAAGCCTTTATTGATGATAAACTTGCCACACTCACTGAAACATCTGGCAATAGCTTCTCCATGGGCACGAACCAGCATCCTATCAATTTCCTCATCCCCAAAAGCATGCCCCCACTCAGCAGGAAGCAGCCTAAGGGATTCATCATGCCTTCATAACACGTAAAAGATGGCAATGATAGGTTCCAGTCCAAGTGCAAACTGCTAAACTATCATGGCCCTGATCCAACATGGCTGAACAACCCAAACAACTCATCCTTCCCAATAACCACTTTTCTTCCCCACTCCAGCCTTCCTTTTACCTCTGCTGTGCACACAAAGGAGCCTCCAAACAGCTCCTTGTGTGTCACTGAACCTGCCTCTCAAACTCCACCCCTAGCAAAGTTCATAAAGTCTCATCCTCTCTGTCTCAGGTCAGAGGGTCTCCATCTCCACGCCCTGGACCTCCTCTGTATCAAGTCACTGAAGGGTCCCTCTCCCCTTTATTTTTGCTTCTCTGCTTGCTGCCACTGGAAAACCTAACGTTATTGACTATCATTATCCTTCAATAAGTTCACTTGATTTTTTTCACAGATAGCTCAGATTAGGTCAAGTGAGGCTATGTATGGCTTCCTCTTCCAAAATATACAATACAGGTTTCTCACTATACAGTCAAAATTCAATTACAAGAGGCAAAGGGGAAATCAGTCCCTTGAACTTCACTTGTTAATATATATTATTAAGTTTTTAAAATTTCATGAAAGAAGTAAGCACAACGACAGATATACAATTATATCATGTAAGAGAAAAGGCTATATATGGTCCTTTGGAGATATTTTTAGGAGAAATTGTGTAAAAATTT
>NW_004524725.1:5914700-5940850 GCF_000260255.1 Octodon degus | reverse complement strand
AAATATGCTAGTTTTAAATAGACTGATGATTTACAAAAATAATAAATCTTTTTATTAATATAACTGATGGTTTGTATTAGTGAATATATCATGTTTCCATTTCAAACTCCCACATACACTTTGCACTATTAGTTTTACATATGGTAGGAAAGAGAAGGTACATGTTGAAACAAATTTTGACATGCCAGTTTAAAGACTATAAATATTTTTTGTCCATGCTTCAATTTAGACAATCGCAAATAATTTCTTGGAGGTTTTTTGCTTAATTGCAATGTTTCTTCTATTGTGTAGTAACTGTCACTTGGCAGTTATGGCTTGATATGCGTTATTCAGTTTTGCTAAAATAATTGCTTTGTATCTTTGTCATCCCATTTTAACTTGAACACAAAATTTGTTGCAATATATGAAAAGAAAAAATAGAATCAATATTGGTACTTTAACATGCACTAGGTTCACCTTAGGTTGAAATTATCTTTCCAGTGATTCTACTTGATTTCTCAATGTGTCCCGTCAAATAACTAATGCCCACTTCTGGCAAACTGATATTTTTAGGAGAAATTGAGTGAAAGGAAGAATAAAAATAAATCCTAATAAGCAATCAAAGTCTACTTGCACTTTATATCTAAACACGTTTGCATTGGTCAAGAAGAAACTTTCTGTTTCATGCTGCTGGAAGCCTGTCATTCTTACTAATTTTATTCATTTTTCTCCAACCCTCACTGAAGATGAAAGGAAAGTTTGTTGGAAGCCAAAATTAGTGAAATCTGATTGCTTATGGTTGGCTCATTCCTTTTCTCCTCATATCTTCTGCATTTCATGAAGTGCCTTTTGAATTTTGTAAGACAGTTTTCAGACCAGTTGGAAGTCAGCAAAAATTTAGCATTAATGGGTTCATTTCCACAAAAATTGGCTTATTACCATGCAGAGTTCCAGGGTTACATGCTACTGGTTTTATAGTCACTTTCTCTATTCATTTATAAAGATATTCTTTCACCTGCCACATGTGCAAATAATGAGACTAGTAAGACAGTCACTCTTTAAAAAATAGCTGCAAGCAAGGAAAACATCATTTTACTAACATAGTAATTTAAGTAAAGTAAAAATTGCATAAAAACTATACATCATGGCAACTAAAGTATATTAAATTTATGTATTTATAAGTAAATATTGGAACGGTGATTCCATTAAAATAAATTACCAAATATATGCATAAGAGGAAGACTAGATAATTACAAATGTGATTAAAGAAAAAATAAATTTTTCCTGAGGTACTGGGGATTGGACTCAGGACCTTGTGCTTGCCAGGCAAGCACTTATTCTGCTGAGCTCTCTCCTTGGACCCACACTTAAAGAAATTATAATTACAGATAAATGTAACTATTTTAGCTATTATGTGAGAGTATCATGTAGTAAGAATATTTAAATATATACCATATAGGCATTATAATCTAAATTTTGCACAAAAGTAATATTAAGAAACAACTGATCACTATCTTGTATTTTTTTCTTTTTTTCTTTTTTCTTTTTGTGGAGCCAGGGATTGGACTCAGGACCTTGTGCTTGCCAGGCAAGCATTTATTCTGCTGAGCTATCTCCCCAACACCTACATTTTACTAGTATAAACAAATATCAATATTTTTAAGGCTGTATATGCATTAATGACTATTTTATTCTAGTTTACTCTTTTAGTTTATTTCCTTTCATTAGTATGCCTAAATAAAAAAAGAAAGATATTTTAAAATTTCAAGACAGGAAAAATATCAGAGTACATGCAAAATTTACACAGTGAAAATTATAAAATGCATAAAATAAAAGCTAATTCAACATAAATCAATATAAAGTTACACCAGGCTTATGGGACAGAAGCAGCAAAACATAACTTGAAATATCATCCAACAAATATATAAATTAAAAATGATCTCAACCAAAATCCCATAAAAATCTTCTGGACCAATTAAGACATGGATAATTAAATTTTCTACAGAAATTCAGAGAATATGAAATAATGTTAAATTCTCAAAAAATAAAAGAACCGAGGGACTAACTTACTTGTATTTCATGACTAATTGTACAGCTATAGTAATCCAGATACTTCTGCAAATATTGACACATAATCATTAAAACATAGATAATACAGGAGTAGATAAAACAAGAATATACTCACATCTGAACTCAAGTAACATGACTTATCTTTTTTGCCTATTTGCTACAACTTCTAAGACATTTCAAAGATGTCATAATATATTACGATTTTCTTTTCTTCTCATGCAAGCTGACTTCTGGATAGCTACCAAATTTTGAGGTCAATTGGTAAGTAACTTTTGTTCAGAAGCATAGACATGATGCACATTAATTTTTTGAAGGTGCTCACCACATAGAGTTTCTATTATTAAAAAAACATTCTTAGATTTGTTGAGAGAAAAAAAAATGGCTGCATTTTCAGATTTTGTGATTTAGGAACAACTAGAAGATCTAGATGACAAGATTCAATGAGCAAAACCAATGAATAATAAGAAAAACATATTTATTCAAAATTTATGAAAAGAAGAGACAAGAAAAAAAATCATAGGACTATCCTGCTAAAATGCTATATATGGTTAGATATCTAAATTTCTGTGTAAAATATGTAATTATTTATTCCTATTTTTTAAAATATTTTTTAACTTTTTCTTCATATTCTGTCGGGACTTAAAGTTTAAAATATAAATACATGATGAAAAATACCTGTTTCATGTTCTGTCTCAGATGCTTGATATTCAGACAGATAGTGAGGATAAGCTCAACTGCCTATGTTGTAGGGTAA
Organism: Octodon degus; assembly: GCF_000260255.1. Lineage (NCBI taxonomy): Eukaryota > Metazoa > Chordata > Mammalia > Rodentia > Octodontidae > Octodon > Octodon degus. Next base: position 5,938,047 of record NW_004524725.1, on the reverse strand, counting down.
TAATAAAAAGCTTCTCTGCTAGAAAAATAAAAACTTATTAGTAAAAATAGTATTTCTTGTTTTCCATAGAAATTCTCACACCTAATCCTTTCTTGCCATGACTCACCTTATTTGCATATGTTAATCATGCTTTCCACAGTGCGTTATAAATTTGTTTTTCTTTTTTTTATTAAGTATTTTCACTTTATTGAAGCTTGTTTATCAAAGATAAACACATTTTGACTGTATCACTAGATGGGCTTGAATGAACACAAATAGGTGTTCCACAAGCACAATTGAGGGAGAGTGCAGTACTGTCTTCTGCAAATGGGCCTATGTCAGTCTAAGACATTCTGAACCACACCACCTCAAAATATGGCCCCTTGTCGTAAAAATCACTGTGAGATAAAGGAACTTCAAAATAAAGACAAACAGACGGCTCAAAGATTGTTCTGAACTTTGTTTTCCTTGTTAAAAGCAGCAGTCAAAATTTCTATGTGAATCATGTCCTCCCCATAGAAAATAAAGATAAAACTCATCCAGGACTAGATTCTCAATTAAGGAAGATCTTTGAAAACTTCCTTTATGTCTTATTCACTTCTTTACCAGTTAACTGAGCCTGGGAGAATTTGCCACACTATTTTCATTTTTTGGCTTCACTTTGTGCTATTCAGCATGCAAGTGTGTGACTTTACTGCTTCTTTGGGTATTCCTTGCTTAAACAGGCTCCTGTGTCACATAAAACCTGCACTAAATAAACACATGTACTTTCTCTTGTTGAGCTGTGTTATGCCAATTAAATCTTTAGGTCTATCTGAAAAATAATCCAGCAGAGGTAGTTTTGCTTTCCATCTGTAGTTGGTGTACATTCATGACCCCTACTAGTTTTCTGTTGTAGACAAATTTCTCTTGTCCTATCATAGCAAATTAAATGAAGTCATACTGATTCAGGGAACCTCCAAATGACACAGGGAGAAAAACTGATCTCCCCACCTAAAAGTTACCTGGAATGTGTTCATGTTCTCTAAAACCAAAGAATGAATTTTAGTAACAAACTGAAGTTATGAGCATAATATATTTATTGAGGGAAAGAAAGCTTCTGTCTGAGAGAGGGACAGGAGGAGGGCCCAAGCAGGTGGTCCCCAGGAAGCTTTCTCTTTCAGGGACATTTATAGAGGACAACATTGCAGTGAGGTGGATCTAAGGTGGTGGAGAAGACGTGGGAACTCACTTAGGTGGGCATGAGATGGGACAAAACTATGGTCAACCAATGAGATTACAAGCACCATTGCTCAGTTAAAACTGATTAAATCCAGTACTAAATGGGGAATCAAATCATATAGCAAGTGAGTATGAATAGAGAACAGGTTCTCTTCCTGTTGGGTGTTGGGCTAGTGACTCATTTGGGTGACTGATACCTGTTTAGAATATTAATCCCTGATGCCCATCCCTAGGGAAGTATGCAGATGTGTGTCTTCTTCTGTCTGGGTCTTGAGGTCTGGCCCATAGGGGAGTGTCTCTGTCTTCCAAGTAGCAAAGTCACCTTGTCTCCTTGAGGGCCTGGCCCTGTTTGACTGCCTAGAATATTTCTATCTAACTCAGTTGCCTACAACAATACAGTATTATTTTGTTTGGGTGATTTTTCTGCTCATTATTTTCCAGACACTCATAGTTTTCTTTTTTTTTACGTAAACACATTGAATTTTTACCACTGACATGCATGCAAGTGGATGAATTTTTTAAAAAAAATTAAACATGCTTCCAGTGACTTGTTGAAGATCTTAAGTGCTTATGTTTTTGACTTTCGCAATTAACACCATGTGTGGTCACGTACAACGATTGCCTACGGACATGACTTCACTGCTCCTGAAATAATGCCAAGGACTGGAATTCTTAATATGGTAAGCATGGCTTTAATTTTAAACATTTTTATTAGGTTTCTTTCACACTGTATTTTTTCAGCTGCAAGTTGATTGGAAGTTCAAATCAATTCCTTTTCTGGACATTTTAAGTCATTATTCCTTTTAATTTAGTTATAACAATGAATATCTAATTTTGTATTTCTTTGTGGTTTTACTTTTCCTTTCCATGGTGAATAATGAGTTTATTCTTAAATTTATTCTTAATTGGCTTTATGAAATATATACTCCAATAATTTGTCCTAATTTTTGATTGTGTTAGTTTTATTAGGGTGTTCATTATATAAATACAATGAAGTACAAAGTCTGGATTAAGTTATTTTATTTATTTATTTTTAAATTGTTTCTTTCTTCTTTTTTATTTTTAGTACAGGGTCTACAGGGTCTTACTACATAAATTGGACTCATAGTGATCCTCCTGTTTACAGCCTCCTAATCACTGGCATTACAGGTGCATACTACCACGCCCAGTCTCAGTCAGTGTCTCAGTGTGCCCCAGCGGGCTGTGTGGGCACAGCAGGTCCAGGGATAGAACCCCCTGCCCCTGTATCTGCCTAAGCAGGTGCTTTAATCTGCTGAGCTATTGGGCTGGCCCCTCATTATTTTATTTATAGGAGTAGCAGATATTTTCTTCAAAGAATGGATTGAATTATTAAATTTTACATCTGTACATTTATAATGATATTTAATATTACAATGGTATAAATATAATAAAATGCAAAAATAACTTTTTTATGTTTCATGGTCATGATGTTTTGTGACTTTGTCTCTTATATAAAATATATTTGCTAACTATGTTGTTAAAAACACCTTCTTATTAAGTTACACTCTAACAACTGTTGTGTGTTTTATTTTGTGTTAAGTTCAAAGTTGTTTAAGCATCAGTGATGTTGAGTGGTCATTGTCACCTATAAAGTAGTACTATCTCAGTATTCAAGCTTTGGTTATACCTGAATATACAAGTCCCTGTATTCAGAACCACAACCAAGTTATAAAATTACTTATTTTCCTAAACAGTTTTCTTGTTCCAATTTGTATTCTGTGTCTCCCAAAACAACCGGCTTTAGGCAAACAATAATTTGTTTTATTTTTGTAAACCTTATCTAAATGTTTTCATAAATAGAATTATAGCAAATGTGTTTGCTCTTGGATTCTCTTGCTCAATGTTAAGATTTTAGGTTCATTCTATCATTGAATTCATTAGTAATCTAATACTTTTAGCTTAGCTTAATTTTCATTGAAAAACCAAAGTATAAGGCCAGGGAAATGGCTCAGTAGAATAAGTGCTTCTCTAGCTATTGTAAAGGCCTGAGTTCAATCCCCAATTCTGCCAAAAAAAAAAGAAAAAAAGAAAAAGAAAAAGAGAAAGAAAAGAAAAAAAAGAAGAAAAAAAAGAAAAGAAAATTATATATATATATATATATATATAGGATTAATATTTCATTATATTTTATTTCTAAGGACCACTCTACATATGCTTATAGACACTTTTTATCCCCTTAAACGGCGATGATCTTTTATCTTTTCCAAGACTCCTTTTGCAAACACAAATTTAGTGAACGTTTGTGCTAATGCCTTTTGTTGTTACTGTTTTTTATGTGCAAGGGATGGAACTGAGCACCATAGGCATGGTGAGCTGGTGCTCTACCACTGAGGAACATTGCCAGCCCTGTGTGTATTCACCCGATTTGTATCCTTGCCTTCCTACACCTAGAGATGCCTTTGTACAGAGTCACGAGTCCAGTAGTTCATTTTATAAGGCTTTTGGGTCATAGTACATAAATCTCCTCTCAAAATTTATTCTCATCTTATACTTTCATTTCTTGCATAGATTTTTTTTAAAAAAGTAAAAATTAGAATTAAAACAAAAAAATTACAAAAGTGACTGAAGAAGATTCATGTAGAATTTTTGTAATTTCATTGCAGGTTATTTATAATGGAAGCAAAGAGATTTGGACAAAGCACTTTTCATTTTATTCTGACTAGAAGAATTTTTATTTTATTTAAATTTAAAAAAAATCTTTTATTTATTTAGCACAGAGTCTAACTATGCAGCTCAGACTCATAGTAATCCTTCTGCCTTAGGCTCCCCAGCACGAGTATTACAGCATGAGTCACTACATCCGGTTTCAGTGGCCAGCACAGTGGGCTGGGGATTTGGTGGCCAGTAGGGCATGTAGTACCAGGAATTGAACCCAGGTCCTTGTGCTTGCCAGCTAACTTAGACCACTGTGCTATTTCCCCAGCCCTTGACTAGAAAACATTTTAAAACTATTGTTTTTGGAATGATTGAAAATTAATTATTAAAGTTTCATGAAATAAGACATTATTTCCTCTCTCATTTTTTCTAAAAAACATATAAGATTTGTAGAAATGTATTCATCATATGTTTTTTAGAATTTACCAGTCTAGTCATCTGTGCCTGCAGATGTTTTGAGGTCAGTGTTTAATTTCCAAATTTAATTTTGCTCTTTATAGTACTATCCAAATTTTCCATTTCTTAGCTCAGTGTTGCTTTTCAATTTTTTTTGCCATTCACCTTTTTTGCTATTAATTGGCTTATAGTCTAACATTTTAATTTTTTCCCATAATTTTATTGAGAAACAAATAGGAATGAGAAAGTTTCAAATCCAATTAGTAGGAAAGTTTCAATAATTAATACTTTGCATGTTGCAGTCTTAGTGGTTATTCATTGTATAAGAGGCCGACATGATACCCTGTTTACAAACACTATTACAACAAATCCTTCTATTAATTGAATTAAGAGAATGTAGCTGTATGTCTATCCTAACTATTGTGAATATACAGATAAAAAATGGTTCTTCACCAGCATTCCACTTTTTAGTTTGTTTTTTTCAGAGAATGTTATTCCATTGTCATTTAAATATTATAGGTGCATGAATTCAGTAAAGTATTACAATGTAGACCAGTAGTCCATAATAGTACTGAGTTTTCCATAAGACTGGCAATGTCAGAAGTTGTTGACTTGAGCCTTGTATAGCTCAGCATATTAATATGTCTTTACTTTTTATACTTCATTTTATACTTTTCTTCTGGATGGTTAAGACCAAGATAAAGCAAAACTTACTTAAAAAGAAATATAGCTTTTGTATCAGATAATGTCAGTCAAAATCCCTCAGGATTTATCCTGAAACCCTGTACCGCACTTTGTAGATCCTTTGTCAGTGTCAGCCATGTAGATGTGTCACTGCCATTGCTTGACCAATTTGCTCTCTGTGAAAGCCTTAAAAAATGTTTTCTCTCCATGTGACTCTTCTTAGGCACACTCTCCATCATTGGTCACTTTCCTCTGTAATGTTTTAACAATTTTATTGAGAAACAAATGGCAATGAGATATTTTCAAAAACAATTAGTAGGACAGCTTCAACAACCAATGCATTGCAAATCATTGTCTTAGTGGCCATGCACTGTACCAGATGCAGACATGGCATCATACCATCCACAAACACTACTAGAGCAAATCTTGCTATTCATCAAACCAAGAGAATGTAGCTATATATCTATCCTAACTATTTTGAATATATGGATACAAAATTGTTGTCCATTTGTATCCCCTTTTTTGTTTAGTTTTGTCAGAGAAGGATATTCCATTGTCATTTAAATATTATAGGTGTGTGAATTCAGCAAAATATTACAAAATTAGACCAGTAGTCCATAATAGTAGTGGGTTTTCCATAAGATTGGCAATGTCAGAAGTTATTGACTTGAGCCTTTTATAGCTCAGAATTTTAATATGGCTTTACATTTTATACCTCATTTTTATACTTTTCTGCTTGATGGTTAAGACCAAGATAAAGCAAAGCACATATAATAAGAAATGTAGTTTTTGTATCTGATAAGGTCAGTCAAACCCCCTCAGAATTCATACTGAAACCCTGTACAGTACTTTATAGAGCCTTTGTCATTGTCAGCCATGTAGATGAGTCATGGTCATTGCTTAACCAAATTGCTCTCTGCAAAAGCCTGAGAGAATGTTTTCTCTCCAAGTGACTTTCCTTAGGCACACTCTACATCATCAATCACTTTCCTCTTTTGCCCTTTAATCTCCGTGATCAGAAAATCTGAGATACAACTGAATTACATGGTGTTACAGTACAGGTTCCCTATGTCATAAGTCTTTAATGAACTTGAAAGATTAAGAACAAAATGTTGCCTGTCGTTGTAGCACTTCTTTTTCTCTAATTTTAGGTCTGCAAACTTAGGTTGTTAACCCCCCAGAAGAGAAGCTTATTATCATTACCATACAACCTAGGCAGTTGAGCTTGGCCTCACCATCTGTCTGAATATAAAACATCTTAGACATAACATGAAACAGGTAATTTCAAACAAGTATTGATATGTTAACTTTTAAGTCCCTACAGAATAAGAAGAAAAAAACATTAAAAAATTTAAAAAAACTATTTACAAAAATAGGAATAAACAATTATATGTTTTTATACAGAAGTTTAGAAATCTAACCATATATAGCATAGTAGCAGGATAGTACTGTGATATTTTTTTCCTTGTCTGTTGTTTTCAATTAATAACTTTTATTTTTATTTTTTATTACCCTTTATTTTTAAATAAACATTTACTTGAGAGACAGTATGGCAGTAATTGGTATGTCATGACAAGCAGTACATATTTAGAAGACCAGAATGGCAGGCATTCCAAGCATAACACTACTATTACACATTGGTATATTCAATGCAGTTGCTTAGTTCACATGTATCAGCATACATAATTAGTCAAGGTGAGAATCCTACCAATTAACTGATGGTTTAAAAAATCTTCTCAGGTTTCTCTTGATCATTGCCTTACCCATCTTTTACATATAAATGTATGGTTTTGCTCTTGTCATGTTTCCTATCTTTTTTCTTGGCCCTCTCTTCATTGTCTAATCCTCAAGTACTCACTTGCCTTTTAACTGTGGTATAACTTTCTATTTTATTTCTTCTTTTGAGTTCTTATGATAGGGAGACTATGTGATATTTACACATTTGGATCTAGTTATTTCATTTATATCTTCAAGTGGCATCCAGCTAAATATGAAGAGTTTGAGTTTAAGGGTATTAATAGCTCAGTAATACTCCATTGTATAAAAATACCACATCTCTTATATCCATTCCTTAGGTTATGGGTATCTTGGTTATTTCCAAGATTTTACTCTCACAAATTGTGCTGCTATGAACATAGGTACACATATATCACTACAATATAAAGTTTTCAGTTCCTCTGGGAAAATTCCCATTGGGGGATTGTTGTTTTGAATGGGATTTCCAGTCCTAGTTTTTTAGGGAGCCTCCACACTGAATTCCATAATGGTTGCACCAGTCTACATCCCAACCAGCAATGAAGAAGAGTTCCTTTTCAACCACAGCCTCTCCAACATTGGATGTCGGACGATTTCTTTATGATAGCCATTCTTTCTGGGTAAGATTATATCTCAGTGTTGTTTTAATTTGAATTTCATGAATGGCTACTGATGTAGATCTTTTTTTCATGTATTTATTCACTTCTTTAATTTTGTCATTGGAGAAGTGTGTGTTCATCTCAGATATCCATTTCTGGATAGGGTACTTAATCTTTGGGGCGCTAATGTTTCTTAGTTCTTCATAAATTCTAGAGAGCAGATCTGTGTCTGAGTGCTTATCCATCAAGATTTTTTTCCAAATTAATGGGTTGACTTTTCACTTTGTTGGTAATTTCTTTTGATGTGCAAAACTCAATAAGAGGAGGTTCCAGTTGTTAATTCTTTCAAGTATTACCTGTGGGATTTGATTTTTGTTCGTGAACTCTATGCCTACCCCTATGTCATCAAGAATTTCTGCTAATTTCTCTTTCTAGAGATCTAGTGTTTCTGTTTTAATGTTTAGATCTTTAATCCATTTTGACTTTATCTTAGTGCATGGAGATAAACACAGTAAAGTTTTAGTTTTGGGCATGTAAAGAGCCAGCTCTTCAGCACCAATTGTTAAAAAGGTTATCTTTCTTCCAGTGAGCATGTTAGGCCATTTTGTCGAACATAAGGTGGCTAAGTGTGTTTGTAGAGGCTTTTGCATCTTCTATTCTATTGCATTGATCATCAGGTGTATTTTTTTTGCCGGGGCATGATGATTTTATCACAGTAGGCTTGTAGTATAATTTCAAGTCAGGAATTGTAAGGCCTCCTGCCTTGTTTTTGATGCCGAGGATTGCCTTTGCAATTCTAGGGCTTCTCTGGTTTCAAATAAATTTTAACAATGATTCATCTAGGTCTAGGAGGTATTTTGGTGGTAGTTTAATATGGATTGCATTAAATCTGTGCAGCAATTTTGGGAGTATAACCATCTTCACAAATTTGGTTCTTCCTATCCAGGAGCAGGGAATATCTTTCCATTTTCTGAAATCCTCTATGATCTCTTTTTTCAAAATACTGGATTTTTCCTTAGAAAGAACTTTGTCTTCTTTAATTAGATTAATTCCAAGGTATTTCATTTTCCTCAGTGCTAATGTAACAGGTATTGTTTTTCTAAATTCCCTCTCAGTGTGTTTGTTTGTGTGTAGAGGAATGCTATTGACTTTTGGGTATTGATTTTGTATCCTGCTATGCTGCTCAATTTGTGCATCAATTCTAGTAGCTTCTTGGTGGAGTATTAGGGTCTTCCAAGTAAAGTATCATATCTGAAAATAATGATAATTTAGCATCTTCTTTTATCTATTCTTATTCCTTTTATTTCTCTCTCTAGTCTAATGGCTCTGGCTAATGACTATAGGACTATATTGAATGGGAAGGTTGATAGAGGATATCCGTTTCTTGGACCAGATCTGAGAGTAAAAACTTTTAGTTTTTTCCTATTTAGAATTATGTTAGCTGTTGGCTTGTTATAGTTGGCTTTTATCAGATTGAAGTAGAGGCCATCTATTCCAATTTTCTGTAGGGCTTTGAACATGAATGAGGGTTGGACTTTGTCAAAATCCTTTTTTGCATCAATGGAGATGATGCAAATCATATTTCCTTGGCTGTTATAGGGTTATTGAGAGTTGTTATATTTTCTTGATTCAGTTTTGGTAATTTTCACCTTTCTAGGAATCTGTCTATTTCTTCTGGGTCTTCTATTCTGTGAGTGTAAAGATTCTCAAAGTAGCTATTGATAATTTTCTCAATTTCCACTGGATCTGTGGTAATAACACCCTTTTCATTCCTTATTGTTTGTAGTTGAATTTTTTCTTTCCTCTTTTTGATGAGGTTAGCTAGGGGCTTATCAATTTTATTTAATATTTCAAAGAATCCACCTTATGATTTGTTAATTCTTTGAATTGTTTTCTTCATCTTGATTGAATTAATTTCTGCTGTAGGCTTTATGATTTCTTCAAATTTTTGGATTCAGGTTTGGTTTGGTCTTCCATTTCTAGATGTTGGAGGTGCCGCATTAGCTTGTTTACTTTTTTCCTGGTCTGTTTTCCTAATGTGTGAGTTCACAGCGATGATTTTCCCTCTGAGTACTGCTTTCCTCACATCCCATAAATTCCAATAATTTGTCCTTGACTTTTAATTGAATTGTAGATATTTTTGAGTTTCTTGTTTAATTTCATCTGTGACCCATTGGTTGCTGAGTATGGTTTCCTTTAATTTCCATGAATTTAAGGTTTTTTTCTTGTTTTTTTTTTTGTCATTTATTTCCAGTTTCTTTGCACTGTGGTCAGATAATATGCATGAGATATTTTCTGTTTTCTTGCATATACTTAAGCATGACCTATGGACTATTATGTGCTCTATTTTAGAAAATGACCCATGTACAGCTCAAAAATATGTGTATAGATCTGTAGTTGGGTAGAACACTCTACATATGTTGATTTAGTGCATTTGTTCCAAGGTCTGGTTCAGTACTGCTACTTCTTTGCTAATTTTTTCTGCTTGACCTATCTTTTCATGATAAGTGGATGTTAAGGTCTCCTGTTAAGATTGTGGTATTGGATATTAGAATTTTCATGTCCATTAAATTTTGTCTTATATAGTTGGGTGCTCCCAAGTTTCATGCACACATATTTATGAGTGTTACCTTTCCCTCAGTTTAATGTAATGTTTTCCTTTTTATCTAAATGGAGTAGATAACTTTCTGTGAAGTTGCTGTGACCCTCTACATTTAGCTTTGCTGGTATCTGATTTTAACTCCAAGAAGAAAAATTTAAGGATTATCTGAAAGCCACATGAACAATATCCTCCACAATATTTGTCTTCTTTTCATCAGTACCAGAAGATAACTGAAGAGGAAAAATATTCATCATTTTTAGGAGAATGAAAACAATTTTGCTTGTATATCTTGTTTCAACCTCCTTTGCTCACATACAAGACAAATCAAGATGATTACTATTTATTTTGCTACTTGATGCTTTTTATAAAAACATAAATTCAAATAATTTGTCTATGAGTATCTTTTAGAAATAAATATATCATTGAAACCAATAATCACTATTTTCTATAAGATCTGCATAATTGAACTGATCAGTAATAAATGTGTCAGTGTGATGCTGAGTCCAAAAGTTGAAGCAATAATCCACAGCAAATCATTCAGCTGTACAGTGTGGTCCTGTAGATTTGGTTATTCTGAGAAGCCAATGCTGACATTCTTACAACATCAAGTTGATAACATAGGGATTTGCTTTGCTGCCTTCAATCTAATTCAAGTATCTTTTTTATGATATATAATTCTTAAAGCAAAGTTTATTATTACTAAATCTACCATTGCTGGGAAAAACTGTAATAAGAGATATTGAATTCATGACCTAGAATATTTGTCATAAATTTAAATTTTAAGTTGCATAACAAATGAAAAAATATACACACATTCAATAAATGAAGAATCCTAATACTTTGGATTGTATAATTTGGACACAATTTAGTTTTCTTGTAAACCTCCTTTTATTATAGATTATTTTGGCTTGAAGCTTTTAGAAAAATGCATATTTTCTTTATTTTTTTTACTAAATGTATCTTAATATCAATGGATGAGTTATTATGATTCATATAAATTCTATATAGAAAATAGCCTGGTTCAGTTTTGGGAACTTTGTAGAATTCACAACCATTGTAGATTTCACAATTAGTTTTGTAGAAGAATTTTCTATCTTTCATGGTTGGAACATTGCTAATCATTTTTTACTGGTTTATGTAAATATGTTTAAATTTTTTATATTTAGTATTTATAGCAATAACATAATCCATGATAAAATTTATTTTATGCAATATTTAAGTTCAAGATCTCAGATCATAGGATGACATGGCAGAATTCTGATTTTTTTTTTTTACCCTTTAATATCCCTCAGCAAATTTTAGTGATCCTTTTTTAGGTGTAGAATGTCATACTATTCACTATTTTAAGTTAACCACAAAAATGCTTGGAAAGTTATATGTCCTGTGTTTGCAGTTATGAATTTTAGTTTTCTTGTAGTTTTTTTTTCATTCATATGAAATATTTCTGCAAGTTCTATGTGTTTTATATTATTTTAAAGCCAGAAATTTGGGTAAATGTAAGTGAAGGTCTAAGTAAATCATAGAAAATCAAGCTTTTACATTGGTAGTAGGGATAGTCCCACTGTCTAAATTGTATTTTCCTGAAGTCAAATGGGTTGAGACATTATATTTGGAGTATAAGAACACTTTACAAAAAATCTGAAGTTTAAAAGTCATTTATATTTACCAGAAAAAAACACCAATCATCATATTTTTATCAAAAGAATAGGAAAAAAGCAAATCATTCTTGATCATGTTCTCTCCCCTGCCAAGTAAGTATCAGGCAAATCATTCTGTTGATGTGGGAAAAAATTTCAAGTCCATGAGAACTAATTAAATATAATTGGGCTTAGTGCATTCTCAGGAACGGATTTAGTCATTAATTTACTTAAATTTAAATCTTAAAAGTGTGATTATCTGAAGCGCAAAAACAAATATGCAAAATATACTTTTCAAAATTACACCTCCTTGTAACAGTGTTAAAATGGAAAAAGCACTTTCACTATTTAATGATTAATTTCTGTAATTTAAAATTTGCACACAAATTATGGAAATACTGTTTAAAGTTAATTAAGAACACCGTGAGTATTTTCTAACCTAAAACAAATATTTGAAAATATTTATTGTTATTATCTCCCAAGTAAAGTGTAAAATGTGCTAATTTTGTTGGCTTTTTAGGCTATATTCTTCCTTTTAGAAATTGTATGACTTACTTTATATTTAAGCTTATATTAAGTTAAATGTAAGTTAGGTTTTTTATTTATGTACAATTAGTCAATTACATAAAAAATGAAGCCTACCTTGACTATAGTAATTATGTTAAAATAAAATTAAGTGGATTTTTCTAAGGTCTTTTCTGTTTCTAGTTACATTAATTTTTACTATCCTCAGAGGTATGGGTGGTAATTTGCATTCCAAAGATACTTGAAAATGGTATCATGGATTTAACTTGAAACATAAAAGCTAAGAAATTTAAGCTCATAGTAAATTTTGTTATAACCCACCTTAAAACTGGGCTATTTTTTAGGTGTGAATATTTTTCATTTTTAATGCTTTCTAATAGGATTGTCCAAGGGCTCAGAGAAACTGAATAATTACTTAAAACTCAAGGAAATTTGTGGCACACTGTGACCATCTGTAACTATCATTCTCCCAGCTAACTAAGCTCTCCTGTTAACCAACTGTTTCATGTATTTAGCAATATTTGACATGAAACTTACTGTGTCTCTCACTTATTTTTTGGGGACACAGAGATGCAAATCACAGCATTTTGTGTTTAAAATTCTTTCTGTGTGATGAGGAAGGCAAACACGTGATCTTACCAATCAAACTCCTGCTGTAGATACTTGGAAAGAGATACATTTGAGGAGATGCTGAAGCTGCAGATCAAGGGCAGCCTGGAGAACAAGGTGCCTGAGACATGCCACATGGGTAAGTTACTGGGGGAGCAGTTTCAGGTGACACTCAACCTCCTAAATTTATAAATAAGCATGCTGCAGCCATTGGAGTGGTCTCCTTCTCCTCCTCTTCTTCCTTGTCATCAGGAGAGAGGGCTTCATATGGCCTCAGCTTTCTGGGGATGAGAGTATTCGAACCCTCATCCCTTTTCTCTGCATCTGCTCAACATACCAGGGGAACACTGAAAGCTGTGTGGGACAGAGCACATACGTATAGTGACATGTTCAGGAAAAGAATAGCTTTGGAAGATTGGGGAAATGTAGATGTGATATGGGAGGAAAATATAATTCCCAGGCAGCTGGAAGCCAGATATGTTGAGCTTGAGTTCTCCAATGTCAATAATAAATTCTAAGGAACAACAGAAGTGAAGAGCAGGAAAAATTTAGTTGGAGAGAAAGCTCCTGACAAGAAGGTGCCTGAGAGTGGATTGCCATGGGTCCAACTTCAGAGAGGAAGTTTTACAGAGCAAAATCACAAAGTAGGTACATCTGGGCCAAAACTATGGCCTATCAGTATAACTGCAAGTGTGTCTGGTTAGGTAATATTGATCCAGTGGTGAAGCAGATCTTGTAGCAAGCATTCATAGAAAGAACAAAAAAAATAGAAAGAAAGAAAGAAAGAAAGAAAGAAAGAAAGAAAGAAAGAAAGAAAGAAAGAAGGTCCTTTTCAAGAAGAGATGATCAAGGGTCTTGTCTTTTAGCTGAGTGACTGATGTGTGTCTAGACTTTATTGGACTACCTGATAGCAATTATAATATAGTATTTAATGCATTACTTACCTTTTTGGGAGGTATGTAGGCCTGTCATCTTTATCTTGAGGCTTGGCCTTTGAAGAGAAGATATTCTAAACTGATTTCAACCTTTGCACTGACTTCCTGGAAGTCTGACTGCCTTGTCTGACTTGTCATAAATTCTTGTCTGACTGCCTGCAATATTTTTACCTTAGCTCTTTTTCATAAAGGGTGTATGCAATTTGAGGATCTCTTGGAAAAGACAATAACCAGAAGAAAATTAGCTGACACACAAATGAGAAGTGGTGGAGAAACAGAACTTCCAGAGACGGGGATCGAGCTTGTCCTCTCAGGGTCTTCTCACCCCCATTGACATTGGAAGAGATGGCAAGCAACGAAATGACTCTGACCCACACTTCTCTGGTGAGCCAGAGGGCCTTGGCAGTCTCCTTAGTAAACTCACTGTCCACAGCTTTCTTCCTTACTTGGAGCTCTGTTTGACAGCTCCTCTTACAGCATTTACTTAAGAAAACGTTAGAATCTAGATCTTTCCCTGTCTCTTTGAGATGTAAATCTTCCAGCCTTTGGTGAATTTCATAGCTTTACCAATGGCTTTCTGAGTGACTTGGAAAGTGTAAGTTTTATTGAAGTGTAAGTTTTGGAAAAGATAATGCTTTTTATCTGATTTTTTGGTGTGGTAGAATTTAACTTCAAATTAGTGATGTCAAATTAGTGATGTCAAACTCCAATTAGTGATGTCAAATGACTAATCCTCCTGACTATCCTGCCACTATTCTGGAGTACTTTCGCACCGTTTTACACCAGGTCCTGATAAGCCTCTGATTTTTGTTTCATCAGAGCTCAGTTCCTCTTTCTCTGCCCTACTGTAGTAGTCATAAACAAAGACCTGTTCAACTCCATCCTATGCAGGTTTTTTTTTGGGGGGAGGGCATGGGGTGAGGTTCAAGACATAAAACTAATTGCTTCATGAAACAAATTCGGAGTGAACAAATAAATTCGTTCATACTCAAGGAGAAATAATTTTAAATAGCTTTTGTAGGATAGTTTTTAATAATAATAAAAAAGTAGTTAGCATTTTCTTGTTATGGTTCGCTCAGAATAGGAACCAGATCAGCCAGATTGGAATTTGGAAAGCTATTTATTAATGAGCTCAGGGCACCTGATCAGCTCTCATTCAGGAGAGGACCAAAAGGCACCTAGCCCAGGAAGCAGGGGTTTTTTAAAACCTGGAACCACATTCAGTTTGGTAAAACAACTTCATTGTCTGACAGAAAACAATGCTCTCAGAATCACTGTGACTACTACTCAAACTAATTTCCTGGGGCTTTGTGTTAGTTTCTGGCTATCTTGCACCTGAGTACCTGAAGGCAGCCTTGCCTAACCCTGGGTTACAGAAAGTCAAAGCTGATTTAGTTTATTTTAAGTCATCTCTGTAAGCTAACTTTGCTTACAGGAATTGGTGAGGGTTACAGGAATTGGTTAGGTAGGAATTTTATCTTAGCAAACAGCAAGAAACAGCCACTAGTTAGTAAACAACTTAGAGCAGTGGTGAGTATACGTTTTTACATAACAGAAAACACAAGATTTACATTTATAATCTAAAATGTGAGTTGACTCATTACATTCTTAGTTGAAAACCAAAATTGTGACATAAAGCATGCATCAGGATTCCTTAGCTTTAAAATAAATTTTAGTCTACCATACATTTTTCATATATTTTCTAATAACATAAAAGGCTAGTACTTTAACTAGATCACTGGAATGCTCTTAGTCTCTTTCCCTTACTCTGATGAGCCATAAGTTCTCATAGAGCGATTAAATTTTTTTAATGTGGCAGTGATTGTACAAATACATGTTAGTCTCTGTTGAAAGCAAGAGTATTTTAGTGTGTATTAAGTCTTTGATCTGGATAGCCAACATGCACTAATATGTGAAGTATCATCAATTATTAAGTGCAAATGAATTTAACAGTGTAATAGAAATTAGCAAAGTTTGAAACTTAATAGAAAATTAAAATTCAAGAAGATACTACTAAGAAAGAAACACAATAATCACACTTCCAGTGACGGATTCATACTTTGCCTGTCAACTAGTTATTATAAAATGTATTTCTGTGTTATGTATGTCAGAGGCAACTAAGTTGGATAAAAATATTACAGGCAGGGGCTGGTGAGATGGCTCAGTGGTCTAAAGCACCTACTTAGAACAAGCTTAGCAAAGCACAGGACCGCGGTTCAATCCACCAGCACCACATGCCAGCCAGCCCCACCCCCTGGTGGGCTGAGCTGGCCACACACACACACACATAAATAAAAATAAACAAATAAATAAATAAATAAATAAAAATATTACAGGCAGTCAGAGCTAGGCCCCAGGAGACAATGTAGAAGTTGTGATACCTTAAAACTATGGTAATGATAGGTACCTCCACTGTGGGCCAGATCTTAAGACAAATGATAAAATAAATGTACCTACATACTTCCTAAGGGTAGACATCAATAATTGATATTCTAAGTAGCTCTCAATCACCTTGAGAAAACCAGAAGTGTCTGTCACTAAACCAATGCCCTATAGGAAAGGTCCCTGCTCATTATTCATACCTACTTGCTGCATGACTTGCTTCCCCATTTGATTCTGATTTAATCAATTTTAACTGAGCAATTCTGCTCATAATCTTATTGGTTGTTCATGGTTTTGTCCCACCTCATGCCCATCTTTTGATTTTTCATTTTTCCCACTTTGGACCCGCCTCACATCATGGATTTCCTCTATAAAATCTCTTGTAAAAACAGAGTCCCTAACTACCTACTCAGGATGCCTTCTGTCTCTCAAAGAGAAACTTCCTTTCTCAATAAATATATTCTGCTCTTCACCCTCATTGTTGCTAACATTCATGCTTTAATTTAACAGAATATGAACTCTTACTGGACATCTATTGTATGATTGTAGATGGCTTTAAGTAAACAAAACACAGACTGTAAGTCTGAATTACATTTGTGAAGACTATATAAGACATTAAATTCTCACTGAAAAGCAATTTATCTCAAAATATTTAACATTAACTAAATATCGAATAGGAAAACTGAACCAGAATAAGACTGAATTTATCTTACATAAGGACAACAAATGAGATCTGGTATGTTATATTACCAATCTGCAGTTAGTTATTGAGACTAAATTGAAATATACTCATAAGTAAATAGATTTTTATGTTAAAATGTGATAATTATAAGTGTTTAGTCAGCATACTTATCAGAAAGTTTTCACTGTATGATTAAAATTATCTCATAATTTATGCTTGCCTTATTATTTAGTTCCTGTCACAGATATTTTATCTAGTCGTTTCTGTTTACAGTAAATTAATCTTCATTTTTCACAAGCCAGACACATAATTATCAAGGATATGATTCCTACACTAAGTATTTACAAATAATTTTTATCTTCACTGGTCTTAAATCTCCTTTTGACATTTAACTTTTAATAGTTACTCTTTCTACCCATTTTTCTGTCATCGCATCTGGTTCACTATTTTATTGTATTTTTTTCTCGCATCTTTTTCTTTCCAGTCAGCTAAACATCAATGATTATTTGTGGCAAAAATTAGGCTGTTGAAATTTTTTAAATGCTAAAACAATTTTTTTGAAAAAAATCTCTACTCCAGGGCCATAAAACCATAGCAGGAACTACATAATTGCTATCCTGACCATTTATGTAATATATTTTAATTGTCTTCATCACACTAGCTTACTTCTAAGCTATCAATACCTTTTTCAGTTTCCTATTATGTTGTTCTGCATCATGATTTTTAAGAAAGGACCTTAGAATTTTGTTTTCTACTTATACAATATTGATACTATCAATACTACTGTATTTTACCAACTTGGTGATTTATTATTTTTCAGTCAGAGTTATAGTTCAGCAGAACAGTACTGAGGTCCTGAGTTCAATTTTTGGTACAACACAAAAAGAACAACAGCAACAACAACAACAACAACAAAACCAGCAAGGCCATTAAGTATTCAGGATTAACTCATGTGCATTAGATCATGTACTAGTCTATTGACTAGTCTATTATTTTTCCAATATTTTAAAGATGTGCATTAATTCATTTGTTCTTACTGTGATCTAGTAGTCTTTAGCTAATCATCAAGTCTATACCATTTCAAATACCAAGAAAATATAAATGACAGAAAATTTGGAAGAAATATGGAGAAAATTGGTTAGTCAGAGAGGCTGTATTTGGAGAAGTCTTTAAAGGACCTTTCATACTCAATGACAGTCCAAAGATTGTAGGTACCTAAATTCAGCAAAATAACCCAATATAGTCCAATAGTCCATAATAGTAGTGTATTATCAGCACAGCTGTCAATTACCTGAAGTAGCTGACTTGAGCTTAGAGGAAAGGTTTGTATTAATATTATTTAGACAAGATATCATGTCTGTACCTTGTTTTTTAATAACTACTACAAAGACAACAATATGAGATGTATTAATTATCATAACTGTCCCACTAACCTGTTTTGGAAACTATTTCATTACTATCTTATCTTTTTTTCTCTCATTAAAATGAATAAAAATCAAAAAATGAAAAAAGTTTGGATAAAATCTAAAAGAACAGTGCTTGCATTGAGTAGTGATAGAAACAAAAAAATGGCAGGTTTGGTGAGAGAAAAGAGTTCCTTATAGGGGCTGGTGAGATGGCTCAGTGGTCTAAAGCACCTACTTAGAACAAGCTTAGCAAAGCACAGAGACTGTGGTTCAATCCCCCAGCACCACATGCCAGCCAGCCCTGCCCCCTGGTGGGCTGAGCTGGACACACACACACACACACACACACACACACACACACACACACACACACAAATAAATAAAGTTTTTTTAAAAAAGAGTTCCTTATAAACAAAGCAGCATAAAAACATACATAGAAAAGGGCATAATGTATTAATTGTATTGCAGAAATTTCTATATTATTTAAGTTAGAAAAATATAGCAGCAGAAAAAGAACAAAAACAATGGCAGAAATTTAAGAAGGGAAAATAGATTGGGAAATTGTCAATGTTAACATTTCCCCACATCAGTAATTAAGCTTTTTCTTTTCTTTTCTTTTCTTTTCTTATTTTTTAATTCATTTTAATGATAAAAAGATAAAATAGCAATGAGACAGTTTCAAAACAGGTTAGTAGGACAGTTACAATAATTAATACATTGCATATTGTTGTCTTCATAGTAGTTATTCAGAGGACAAGATACAGACATAAGATCTTGTCTACACAATATCAGTACAAACTTTTCTTCCCACTGAACTAAGAGAAAGTAGCTGTATACCTATCCTAACTATCTTGTATATACATATTAGTAGATTAATATTTATTCACTTATTTTTATTAATTTTATTGAGAAATAAATAGCAATGAGACAGTTTCAAAACTGATTAATAGGACAGTTTCAAGGCTGTTCTTTCTTCACGTATGCCAATACGTGACTCACCTAGTAAAATTACATGGCTAGTCCAGGGGATACATGACAGAATCAGCATGCAGATATGTTCCCAAGGACATATGATTCAATCAGGACTATCTCATGTAAAAACACACTGCAAATCTCAGTGATCAAATATATGATAAATTAGCCACAAAGTTAAAAAGAGGATAGCTATGATGTGAATAAGTCCAAATGACAATAAAAAGTTTTGCAAATGACAAAAAGGAGGGGAGTAATGAGCAGAATATGAACCTACTTGGCTAGGGGCAAAAAAAAAAAAAAGAAAAAAAAGGCTCCAGTATTCAAGACAGGACTTGTAGGTAGAGGCTCTAGACCTTGCCCAGCTTCAGTGAGAGACTAGTCTTATTAAGGCAGACTTGCTTTTGGGTCTGTTGGTTTAGAGTATTCCTGAGGTGAGGAATAACACCAGGGATTGCATAGGTGCCTGTATGTGAGGCGTTTATGTTGACCCTAGCATACCATGAGTCGTGGGGGACAAGGAATTCAGGCAGCAGGTCTCCACCAAGCTCTCACAGCATTTCTGTCCTTGAACCAGTGAATAAAAATGAAGCTTTAGACATGCAGATATGTGGTGTAAAGGGATCACACTGTGTTTTCTTGTGTCACACCTGGTGCTAGCATGGAGCTAAATGCACCCCTACTACTCTGTAGAACTTTGAAACCATGAAGATGTGATGTGACCACACTTAGCCCCAGTTTTGGTATTCAGAGGACTCCTTTTATTAAACTGCTTCCACCATGGGAAGCATATGGCAATGAGAGATGCCTTTTGCTGATGGGAGCACAGAATATTAAGCCAGACAGTTTGCTTTTGAATTTAGCACTGGTTCAGGGATACCTAACCATGAGTGGATTTCAATGACTCCTGCACCCAGGGAGGTTCCCACAAATGCAGCTTTGGAACAGTCCCAGTATCATGTGGAGATGCCTGCTCCTGTGTACTGAACTTTTAGCTATTGCCACCTGTAGTACGAATCAGTAGTCTTGGCCCATGACTCATTCTCCACAATAGGAAACCCATTTTGGCTCAGGTTTGCACATATTGTAGGATCAAGATAAGATGGCTTTACGATGTTCACAGCTTTGCATAGGATCCTGGAAATGATCCCTGTGGGATTACTTTCCTCAAAGCCTGGAAGAACTCTTCAGTGTTTGATGAAAAACTGATTACTAAGGAGAAGGTACTTGAGTCTGTGGGTGCACCTATGTGCATGCTAAAAATCTACCAACTGTGAATTTGGGGCAGAATTGGATATTGGTTCATTCTCGGGTGCTGAAACAGGGACATAGCTTTATCAGTAGGTTTGTGGAACAAGAGAATTCAGGTAAACACAAACTTATAGAACAGTCAGAATGACTTCTAGATGCTAATTATGCAGGAACTAATGTGGCTGCATTCTTGAATGAAAAATGTAAAATAGCTACCTTAAGAAAGTCAGTAAGCTTTTAGAAATCAGTTAGAATGATTTAATGCTATAATATAGAAACTTTAGAAAAATATGGGGGCAGTTTAAAACATCAAATTGAAATCTTTCAGTTGAAAAATATACCACTACAAACATTAGAAATGAAATAAAAGTCAACAGTTGATAAAGAGACCAAACAGTAGAACAAAAAAGTGGCAGGAAAAAGAGTTTAAAAAGGAAACCAAACAAGAATGAAGATAATAAATAAATCTATAGAAACAATTGAACAGCATTAAATGAGCAAATATATATTATCTGGGTATCACAAAGTACTTTTCAATGGTAAAATGGTAGAAGCCAGATTAAAATAACTAAAAAAAATTCCCCAAGCCTAGAAAATGGTGCAACTACACAGGCACAGGAAAGTTAAAGGTGACTAGTCAGATTCAACTCAAAATGTTTATGCCAAGACATAATCATGCTCCTAAAGGTTAATGATCAAATCATACCATAGCACAAAAAGAGAAGCAACTAACATTTAGTGGTGTTCCAAGGTACCTTATAACAAGCTTCTCAACAGAAACCTAACAGGTCAAAAGACAGTGGTATAAGATTTTTCAAAGGACTAAAATGCAGAAGAGCCAACTAAAACTACTCTATCTGGAAAAGCTGTTCTTCAAAAACACAGAATACCCAAACAAATGAGAACTGAGGAAATATGCTCAACAAAACCTATCCTATAGGAAATATGAAAGTGAGTTTATGTTGGTTGGCTGCTTATCACTGTCACAAAACACACAGGGAAAATACATTTTGACCCATTGTTAGGATTCATTTTATGGTCTGTTGGTTCCATTACTCCGAGTTTGTGGCAGACAGGAAAGGTACTTGAGGAGGGCTATACTCAAACACACACTTAAGGACAGCACCGGTGCTCCCCTTCTTTCAACTAGTCCTTTCCTCCTCAGATTTTCACCGTCTTTCAAATGTGCCACATCCTGAAGCCTAAGATTTCAACATGTAAATGCTGGGGAGATATTGAAGATCTAGTGCCCAGCTGAATTTTTCAAAGAGAAATCAATATTAATTAGTCAGGGAAAAATCATAATGAACTGTATAAACTTTACTGGAAAGAGTAACTTTGCACACTACCAGCAAAAATCCCAGAGTGTTCTAAAATAAACATAATATATAAATCATTCAGAATTTTAACACAAAGTCTATAAACTGAAACAAAGTAGTATGCTATGAGAAGGTAGTATTTAAAGTTGCAAAGTAGAGTATCAAAAGTCAAAATGCAGGGCAATATAAATAATCAAATTTGAGAAGCAGTGACATGATTGGCATGAAAAATTATATTGTAGACAACCAGAGATATAAAGGAAAAAAATAAAAATACACTTGAGATTAACTGATTTAAACAAATAGAAGACTGTGTGAAGAAAAATAAATAAGGGACAAAATTTAGAAGACCTTACTTATCTATATTTATCTTGAATGAAAATGGATTAAAATATAAAATAAAAAGATGTGCATAACTCAAGGAAAAGAACAACAACAACAACAGTAAAGAAAACCAAATTTACTTCTTTACTTCTCTAAGGATGGAAGTGGAATGAAAATGGTGTGATGAAATAAGATGAAATAAGATACCCTTTGCAAATAGAATCAAATTGAAAGTTTAACTAGATTTCTTTTGCAAACAAAAATATTTAAGTAAAAAGCAGTACAAATATAAAGGTCCGATAGTCATTATATTATGCATTTATTGATTTATTTATTTGTGGCAGAACCAGGGATTGAACTCAGACCCTTGCACTTGCCAGGGAAGCACTTATTCTACTGAACCATCTCCCTGGCCCCAAGTCATTATATTATGATAGGAGGTCAATTCAGTTAGAGTAAGCAAATGTACTAAATTTATATTCATTTTATTTAGAACCCTTAAGTATATGAAACAATTGTTAATATAAGCATATACCTTACAAAACTGAATCATGAAGAAAGAGGAAATTTGTAAAGAACATAGCAGGTAATGATATTGACTTAGCAATAAAAGTTCTCATTTGGGGAAAAGCACACCAGGATTTCTATTAAATGCTTATAGAAGACATAATGCTAATTCTCCGTGCTATTCTAAAAAGTAGAAAAAAATTGAATTTAACAACAGATTAAAATATTATTGCCAATAAAGTATGATCAATGCTGAGATGCAGTAAAAATTATAGAAAAAGAAGGGCTTTTGGTTTGGTTTGCTGTTCTTTTCCTAGAAGCTTGAGGTACAGCAATATGGTATTTATTTTTTCTCACTGTTTTCCTAATGTGTGAGCTTACTTGCAGCCAACAGTTTGGCCCTAGCCTTTCAAGTACAGTGAGGACTCAGGACATAAGAGAAGCTGTACTGTAACATCTTGCAACTCAGGGGTGCCCACATTATCTGGGCTTGGACTGTGTCTGTAGAGGTTGGTATATCAATTTTATTTAATCTTTCAGTGAACCAGTTTTTTGATTCACTAATTCTTTGTAGTGTTCTCTTTGTCTCAGGTGCATTGATTTCTCCTCTAGTACGTATAATTTCCTGCTTCCTTAGGGCTTTTGGTTTGGTTTGCTGTTCTTTTTCTAGAAGCTTGAGGTACAGCAATATTGTATTTTTGTTCTCACTCTGTTTTCCTAATGTGTGAGCTTACTGCTTTGAATTTCCCTCCTGGAACTGCTTTCATTGCATCCCACAAATTTCTGTAAGTCGTGGTTCAATTTTCACTGGATTGTAGATTTTGTTTAATATCTTCTGTAACTCAGTGGTTGTTAAGGAAGGTGTTATTTAATTTCCATCTCTTTC
>NW_004524725.1:5909442-5914505 GCF_000260255.1 Octodon degus | reverse complement strand
TCTGATGCTGTTGGCGGAGCACTCTGAATATCCACACAGTCCAATTACTCAAAGGTTTGGTTTAGTTCTGCTATTTCTTTGCTAATGTTTTGCCAACTTTCAGTGGAGTTTTTTATTTCCTGTATAGCACTTTGAATGTTTTCATGCATTTTTTTCTTTCTTTCATCATGCATTCAAGATTTCCATAATTTTCCTATTCTCCTCTTTTTTCTTTTTAAATCAATGTCTTCTTAGAAACAGTAATTCTTTCATTAGAGTTATCATTTCATTTTATTAACCTGGGAGATTATTTCCTATTTGATTTCCCCTATAACCTTCTGCTGTTATTTCTCTACTCAAATTGCTGTTATTTCAGAGATTTCTGCTGAGTGACTTCGAATTTTTCTATGTTGATGTTTCCTGGCCTTGTTCTGCATGAGATCGGAGCCTGAGGTTGCATTTACTCTTTCTTTTTGTTGTTTTTCTATTTCCTAGAGAACTATTTATTTTTGTTTATTTGAATTTTTTGTGAAAATTTCATAGTAGATAGCTGTATCACTTCACTCAGAACCTCTCTATAAAGGGTCTATTCTTTAGAAATCTCTCCTGTGTAAGAGATTCTTGTTTTGTGTGACCCTAGATTTGGCCTTCTCTATTGATTGGCAGTGAGATATTGGTTTCAGCTTGGCACTGTCCTCCATCCCTTAGTACAGGACCTGGGTTAAGTTTTTACCCAAGTACCTCCCAATATTTTTACTCAATGGAGAACATGTGGTTAAAGCAGATATAGAACCCTAATATAGTCGTACAATTACCAATACTAAAAATAGCTAGTGAAATTTAGAAATTGACAAACTTTTGTAACTAATGTTTTTTGCACTTCAGACTATAAGAGCAAATATAGTTTTATAACAAAGTGGATCATAAATTTGGAATTTATATTTAAATTAGTTGCCATGAGTTCTGTCTAGGTTCCACCCCTTCAGGTACCTGGAGTCCTCTAGGCAGACTAGCTCCCTGAAGTTACCTCTTGCCACCTCTGTACAATGAAGAGCTTCGTCTTAGGTCTGATTCTCAGTCTGGGTCCTGCTGTGCCAAGCAGTATACCTCAGCTCACCAAGTCTAGTTCTACCAAACTCAAACTGGGTAAGCTTGGCCTGGCTTCTGGTCTCACATCGTCGTAGCTCTGCTCCATCACACTGCACTGAATGGGCCTGGCTTGCTGGGCTTAGGTCATCTTGGAAAAATCACAAATGCTGATCACCTGAAAAAGAGATTAAAAAAGATGTGTATTTTAATAGAACTGACTGTTACACAGCTATGAAAGAGGTACCCTCAGTGCTTGTGTAGGTAAACGGATGCAACTAGAGGTCATGCTTATGAGTGAAATGAATCAGACCCACCTGTGTAAACATTGTATTGTCGGGGCAGGGGAGATGGCTCAGTGGAATAAGCGCTTCCCTGGCAAGCGCAAGGGTCTGAGTTCAATCCCAGGTTCCGCCAAAAAAAAAAAAAAAACATTGTATTGTCTGCCTAGTGTAAAAATCTGAAGGAGTAAAGAGAATCTGAAAGGTGCAATAGGTATACTAAAAGGGATAAAAGGAGCAAAGGAATAAACAATTGAGATGGAGAAAGGAGAAAACAAAGAAAAAAAAGGAAGGGAAAAAACCCATGTATGTATATACACAGAATAGCTTAGTCATTTGTACTGCTAATTTCTATCAAGTTTTTGAAGGTATCAGTTAATGCTTAAAATTTTTACTTTGACCAATTTTACATGCTTATATTTAGTAATTTGAGAAACTGCATTGGAGACGACAATGTGCTAAATAGCAACCATTGTTAAATGTTTCTCATCTTGTTTTTCTTTTTTCTTTGAAATAGCATATTGTTTCTAGCGTCTTAACTACTATTTTTCTATTATCTTTAAAATAAAAAAAAGGTTGTATATTGAAAGTTTGTGTTTTTTCACTTCTAAATCATGTTTTTCAACTCTACTTTTCCAAGTGTGGAATTCTTAGCAATGTAGGTATGGGCTTTTCTCCTACGAGAGGACCACCACTCATCTGTAGAAATGGCTGTCATATTTCAGCTGTAAATCAGCACCTCTGAATTTTGGAAACTAACACTCTATTTGCTTTCAGTGTGCACTTTTACTACTCTGCTTATCCAATTTCCTTATGTCTCTTGTTGATTATCTTGAAGAAAGACAGCAAAACTACACATGTAGTGTTTGTTTAAGATGCTTAGAAATGTATCCCATCTCCATTTTTGGGGACTTTCTCAGATGTCATGGAGTAACAAAAACCTCAGCGGGTTGTGTAACCTCAACCCAGTGCAAATGCTCACTTTCAAAAATATCTTAGGGAATATGTGGAGAAAAGGAACATTCTCATATTTACAGCAGGAGTGTAAATTAGTAAGACCATATTCAAATTGGAGCTTACCAGGAAAAAAAAAAAAAAGACACACAGAAAATAAGACAGAATTACAGCCATCCAGTAATCATACTACTGGGTATATGTCTGAAGGAAATAAAATCCAGATGTTGAAGAACGCTTGTCCTGCCAGGAGAAGGATGTGCGCAAATATTTCCAGAGGCCAAGACATTAAAATAATGCATGTGCCTATGAACAGATACATGAGTAACAAATATGTGGTAATATGCATGATGTAATAAAACCTAGCTTAAATAAAAAAACAAAATCTTAGTATTTGTAACTATATTGATGAACTACAGATCATTATGTTAAGTGAAGTAAAGCAGACAGAGAAAGACAAGAAACAGAAGTGGACTCGGCCATGGTCGATCTTACTGAAGTTGACAGCAGAATGGTGGTTACCAGAGAGAGGGCTTGGGGAGATCGGGCCTAGGGAAAACTGACAAGTACAGAATTATTTTTAATTATATAAGAAGAAATTCTGATGTTCTGTAGCACAGTAGGTTTAACAGAGATTACTATAATATGCTGTATATTTCAAAAATCTAGTAGAAAGCATTTTGAAGTTTTCAATATTAAACGGGCTAAATGTTTGAAAAGATAGATATTTACTCCAATTTAATCCTTACAAAAAGTTTTGATGAGCTGAAGCATCCGATGGCATCCTATAAATGTGTACAGTTTTACATTTTTATAAATTTGATGGAAGAATAGACACTGAAGCTTAAAAATGTATGTGACATAAGGTTTTCTCTAGAACCAGCATTTGGATGTAATATAGTTTTAGATAAGTTAACTTTCTAGGAGAGAAACAATTTCTGATCTGTTATATTTCTTTCCCATGAATTGTTCTTAAGACCTGACTAATTTCTTGGTTTTCCTTTCAATGATACTGTATCACTATTTCACACATTAATACTTTTAATATCTGTTATTTGAGTGTAACTTTGGTATCTATATTTAATCATGAGAAATATACTTGATTTAAAATATCTTAATCATCTTTATTATAAGTCAAATACTTTTATTCAATTTAAGTATGTACTGGAGAAAATGATATGGTATTGGAAGCTTTTAAAATTTTGCATTATTCTGGAATGAAATTTCTTTGATAGATACATTCGAAACTCAAATAAATTTATACAAAAATGATGTTAAATAAATTTATACAAAAATACTATGCAATATAAGCCTGTATTACTAATGTCTTTTAATAGATAGTAGTCCTTAAATCTATAGATCACATCTTTTAAAATATAATAATATATCTCTTTTTTATAAAATGCATTATAATATCCCAAATAAGTCTTTCATTGTAGAAATTATGCATATAACAAAACAGTTCACCCAGGCAAACACATTATGTTCACTTAAAATTGCTCATATCTAGAAGAGTTGTGCTGAATCCACTGTAGTTGGTGGAATTTTGCAGCATTTTCACAATAGAAGGTTGTAACACTTGCTCTGTATGCTAATGAGCATTTATATTTTTAAAGAAAAATTTCAGAGTATTAAAGAAAGTAGAAAATCTTATTATTCAAGAAGTAAGGTGGAATAAATGTGATGACTCTTCCCTCAATAAAAGGCAGGTTTTATTTCAAACAGTGGATACATTTTTATTAGACACTCAACGTTTTTATTGTAATTACGGGTACAGTTTATGCATGAAAACCTGAACTATGGGCCTATATAAGTTTAATTATTTTCTGTAGAAAAATAAAGTAAAGTCATCTTATCTCAGAGACTGATACAATTTTTTATTTAGCTTTCGCACAATATACTATAGATATACTTAAATGTAGAAAGGTCATGAATATTCAAAATTGAGACTATTTTCTATGTGAGTCACAGGTCTGTGGATTGTTTATTTTTTATGTTTTGAAATTGCATCATAATTTTAAGTCACTTTAAATGTTTCATTTCATGGTATTTCTAAAATGCTAGTTAAATCTCACACATGTATCTGCTATCTCCACACAACTTTTTAAAAAATATTACCTTCTATTTAAGGGCAATTATTTTTCCCTGAAACAATGTTTGCTTAGCACCAGTGACGTGCCACACAATGCTCATGACAGAAAGAACTAGATGGAACTTGATAAAAGCCTCATTTTGTTCAGAGTTTGATAGGCCACATCTTACAATTAAATATGTCAGTAGACAGCTCCTCTTGATCAGTCACTATGCTTTTAATTGCAACACAATATATGTCATCCTGAAGAGACAGCCCAGCACTCTGGAGTTGGCTTTCGTGTTTTCCAGTCTCTTGCAGCTGTTGCCATGCATGAGCACAAGGAGGGACAGTGCTGCTAGGGGTGATGTGGGCTTAGACTGCAGCAGAAGGTTATACTATGCTTCATATTTCATAATAGAGATCATGTGTTTTAATGTAAATGCAATGACTAGACTTGTAGAACATAATGATAATAAAGAACATAATTCAAATTGTACTATCAAAGTTACATCAAAGAAGGAATAAAACCTTTGGAGCATATGATATAATCCTGGATGAATAAAGTAGGGAAACATTATCTAGTGTATTATCAGTATCGGCATATTAGATGATTGAAGCACTAAGGCCAAAAACTTAGAAAGCATAGTTGCTTGGGGGTGAGTTAAGTGTGTATACATCATTAGACCTAC
>NW_004524725.1:5906615-5908812 GCF_000260255.1 Octodon degus | reverse complement strand
CAATATTTCCAGAAAAAACATATGATTTAAGATTTAAGATAAACCATAAGCACTAAAGATGATGGTATTTCAATGGTATCAATATTGAATGCACATTGGAGAAACATGATGTCATCAGAAATTTGGGAAAAACGGATTACTCAATATTGGCATGCATCAAAAGCTTTTGCTATAAGTCTGGAGGTGGATTAATGAAATATCACAAAAACTAGAAAGCAACAAATCTTGTCTTGCTCCTAATGACACGGTCATTTTGTGCCTCCGCTTAACACCAAGATTCTAAATTAACTGAGCATGTAATACCCTACAGCAGTGGTGGTGAGCCCACCGCACGTTTTCCACGGGGGTGGGCACGCCACGCCTGCTCGGACTAAGGGAGAGAGCAGGCTTTTCCCAGCAACTGAGCATCGGACATCAAGTGTCGTTTTAACCTCAAACCTCAGTATTCAGATTCCCTTGTAGTGTTGGCGCTTTTTTGTAAAAATGTGGGCTAGGGGTTGCGCGTTGGGCATTTGATTTCGAAAATGTTTGCTATCACTGCTCTAAGATAAAATCACAGAGGGTAAGTTTTAGGGAAAATAACACAACATCAGAGATTTGCTAGACATTCTTTGAAAATATTCACTCATTATGATAACATCCTCTCAGTGACATTATGTTTTGGGGAAGAGTTCTGTTTTTAGAAAAGAATAGTTCAAATAACAGTGTAGAAGAGACAAGGAAAACACCAATTTCCAGATAAGACTGGTGTTTTAAACACTGAGCTACATTCAATAAGTTCAACAGACATGGTTTTATTTCAGTTTTTTTGGTAATGCAACGAACGAAATACTTAACGTATGCAGCACTTGCTTTAGTTACTGACTTCATGGAACAACAAACAATTAAAAAAATAAAATATACTTTATAATTTGTAGCTGTTAAAAGGGAACTTTATCTTTTTGAATAAAACTACATTGAATTTTGAGGGCATTCACTAAGTTAGAATACAATTTTATTTGTGTATGTCAAGATTAAAATTTGATATTAAAAAGTTGTCACTGAATACAAAGAAGCTTGCAAACATTTAATATGGTAGATAAGTCACTAACGACACTGACAAAACTAAGTGAGCGTCCCGAAATTAAACACATAGACATCAAGTGCTAATGGAGTGAACTGAAGATTTTTATTTCTGTACTCATTTCAGCTGTACATATATTGAAAGTTTGGATATCTGAGTCATGATTTTAGTTCACTATATTAGAAAGTATGGGAAAATATTTATATTTGTGTAAAATATGAATGCAAAGTTCTCGTCATTTATATTGGGTATTATAAAATATCTTGAAAATAATTGAAGATTTCATACTGTATTTAAAAGCATATAATGTGAAAACATTTAGTAATTTTGACATCATAAAATATAGTAACTTCTTTTCATGTAGTTTAATAATTCATACTTGGAGATAAGATAACACTGCTAAAAATTCTCCTTATTCTTTTGTTTTACTAAAAGATTTTCAAAATTATATGTCTTCTTTCAAGAGTGTAATAACTTCTTATGTGCATAGTGATTTGAGTGAAAATATATAATTAACTTTATTGTATTAAATTTTAAAATTTTTCCACAAAGAAAATGTCAACAAAACAAAAAAACAAGCTTCTGACTAGGGAAAATACATTCCTAAAATGCTTATTTGTAGAAGTATTAGTTTACTGAATATATTTTGTTTATTTATTCATGTATTTATATATTTAGTACAGGTTGTACAGGGTCTCACTACCTAGATAGGACTCCTAGTGATTCTTCTGTTTTCAGCCTCCCAAGCCCTGGGATTATAGGCACACACCACCACACCCAGTCTCAATCTGAAGTGACACATACTTGGCCAAGGAGGACAACTGCCTTTGCATTACCACGTGCTAAGTTTTAATCTTTCTTTATAAGCTTACTAGAGTTAATCAACTGTCAAATATAAAATGTCACTTTTTCTACTTGCATTTCATCCTCATCTGTCCTCACATCTTTCTTGTACTTACTGTTTAGCTGCAGCTAATTTTATGGGTAATGCCCATTAAGGATTTAGAATATAACCGACATCAAATATGGCCTCAAAAATTGTAGTTACAGTCATGAAAATTGTTATTTTTCTTTAGCTACATAAAATTTTATGTATGAAATGGAAGTAATTCTACCTTATCTTTAGCAATTATT
>NW_004524725.1:5902286-5906515 GCF_000260255.1 Octodon degus | reverse complement strand
AATACTAGTAAAATTTAGTAAAAATATTTTAATAGTAAGCAAAAATCCAGTACTATAGGATAAAAAATACCTTTAACATTTTAATTAAAGTAAAATGAACTATGTTCACTAACATAATTTATGTGCATAGTGATTTGAGTGAAAATATATAATTAACTTTATTGTGTTAAATTTTAAAATTTTTCCACAAGGAAAATGTCAACAAAATGAAAAAACAAGCTTCTGACTAGGGAAACTATATTCCTAAAATGAGAGAGTTGGGTATTTTTCTTGTGAAAGCCAGATAAATATTTGATGTAATAATGTAGATTTGACCACTGTTTTATCACTGCCTTATTAGAATTACAATTTCAAAAGACAGAAAAGTTGTAAGTACTTGGAAAAGATACTATTTGTATAAATAGACTGCTTGGAGAACAAATTGCAAAATATAAATATTGACCCTGCACTTTTATATTTGAGTACTGAATCCATTGTGAGAACAAAGGAAACAGTTGCTCGTACTGACATAAGTAGATATTTGCAAAAGTTGTAAGGGGGAGGAAAACAAAATAAAATAAATATCCATTAGTCAAGGCCTGGTTCATGAAGTGATTCTATATGGTGGAAAACAAAAGTGAAATATTAGGCATTAAACAGTCAACAGATAAATTAACCAAAAGTATAATTCTGACACCACTCACAAAGTATTGCACCCATCTGAAGAAACAGTTATTCAGAGCAAAATATTTAAAGACATAAGTAACAATCGCAATGAATAGGAAATACTTTTTAAGATAAAGGTAATTTAAAAGTACATAAGGAAGAAATTCTGCTAATTGATAATACAAAAAAGGTTACTTAATAGTTCTTTCTAATAATACACAAAATGTATTGACGTATAGATGAAGACATATCTTCATAAACACATCCACCGCAAACTGAAAATATCCTAAATCAAACCTGTATTTCAGTGCCAGCCAAATAGCTCAGTGGATTAAAGCGAAGGGTCCAGTGGTTTGATCTCTGGGTCTGCCAAGTTTGTCCTGCCCCAGGGCTCACTGAGACAGCAATTGAGACTCCGCACAGTGGCACACGCCTGTAATCCCAGCTCTTGGGAAGCTGTAAACAGGTGGATCACTATGGGTCTTACCTAGCAGTGAGACCCTGAACACCCTGTAAACCCTTCCATAACAACAAAGAAATAAAGTGCACTACAGACTACCCTTTGTTTAATGTAGAATAGGTGCTAACTCAGAGCTAGGGTGAGTTCCCACTGCCCAGGACAGTAAGGCTGCATTGTACAGCTTGCTTGTCCAGGAAAAGTTCAAATGTCAAAATTCAAATGATATATATTATTTAATGCAGTACATTTGGCATCATCATAAAGTTGAAGGACTGTTAAGCAACATAAAAGCAGAAATTTTCTGTACCAGGCCCCAAAATTTAAAGACCCAATCCAAAAATGGACATCAAAGATGAGTACACTCTTCTCAGAGGAAGAAATACAAGAAGCAAATAAATACATGAGAAAGTTCTCCAAATCCCTAGCCATCTGTGAAATTCAAATTAAAACAACACTGAGATACCATCTTACTGAAGAAAGAATGTCGGAAGTCAACCAACAACAAATGTTGGAAAGGCTGTGGGGGGAAAAGGTGGGAGTACAGATTGGTGTAACTACTATGGAAATCGGTGTGGAATCTCCTCAAAAAACTAGGACTGGAAATCCCATTCAATCCAGCTATCCAAGTACTGGGAATTTTCCCCAAATAACTGAAAACAGCATATCATAGTGATAGATGTGCTCCTATGTTTATAGCAGCACACTTTGTGATAGCCAAATCTTGGAAGCAACCAAACTGTCCATCACCTGAGGAATGGGTGAAAAAGATGTGTTTTTATACGATGGAGTTTACTCAGCTATAAAGAAAAAGAAACTTGCAGCCTTCATATATTAGGGGATGAGATTTGAAAATGTGTTCATAGGGGAAATAAACCAGACCCACATGCATAAATACCATATTGTCTCCCTAGTGTAAGAACTCAAAAGAAGAAATAATAGTTGAAAGATATAACATAGTGAAATGGAAAGTGAGAAATTAAAGATTAAACAAGGAAGAAAAACCAAGCACAAAAGTTAAGAAATATGGCAGGGGCAAAAACCATACATTTATACACACAAGATGGTTAAGGCAATGGTCCTAAGTATCTCCATCAGATTTTTGAAAATAGCAGTTAATGGGTAGAATTCTCACCCTGATATTTGATATCTGCTATCCGTGAACTAAGCACCTACACTGAGGACAGCAATGTGCAGTACTAAAACCATGATTGAAATACCTATCATTTGGTTTTATAATTGCATACTGCTTCTAATGTCATATCAATTATTGTTTTACTCTCTTTAAAGTAAATGTTTATAAAAAAGGTAATAAAAGAAAGCAAGATACAAGAAGAATATGTCATAGGATTATTCTGCTACAATGTTGTATATGGTTTGGTTTCTAAATTTCTGTGTAAAAATGTGTAATTTTATTCGCATTCTGTAGAGATTTAAAGTTTAAAATAGCCATGGTGGAAAATAACTGTTCCATGTTATGTCTAAGGTGTTTGATATTCAGACAGATAATGAAGTTATACTCAACTTCCTCTTTTACAGGGTAATAATATCATTAAGCTTCTCTTCTAGATGTTTAAGAACTAAAGTTTGCAGAACAAATATTAGAGAAAAACAAGGGCAACAATGATAGCCAATAATTTTGCCCTAGCCCTTCAATGTCAGTGAGGCCTCAGGACATAAGAGAGCCTGTGCTCCGCCATCTTGTAATTCAGTGCTGTCCCAAAATTGTAGATCAAGTAGATAATGGGGCCACAGAGGAAAGTGATCAGTGAGAGTCACCTAGAGAGACAAAATTCTCTCTTTTGAGAATTTTCTCAAAAATGTAATTTTTGTTACATTTTTACATTTTTCTCTGATCAAAGAGATGGGGCCATAATGGAAAGTGATTGATGATGTAGAGTGTGCCTAAGGAGAGTCACATAGAGAGAAAGTATTATTTCAGGCTTTCACAGAGAGCACATTGGCCAAGCAATGGCCATGACTCATGCACATGGCTGACACTGACAAAGGATATACAAGCTGGTTCAGAGTTTCAGGATAAATCCTAAGGGTATCTGACTGAGCTTGTCAGATACAAAAGCCACATTTCTTGTTACATTGGTCTTGTATTATCTTGGTCTTAACCATCGGCAGAAAAGCATAAAAATGAGATATAAAAAGTAAAGCCACATTAATATGCTGAGATATAAAAATCTCAAATCAACAACTTCTGACATTGCCTGTACTATGGAAGGCCCACTACTATCATGGACTACAGGACTACATTGGATCATTTTGCTGAATTCACACACCTACAATATTTAAATGACAATGGAATACCCATCTCTGATAAAACTAAACAAAAAAAAGTGATACAAATGAAGGAGCATTTTGTATCTGTATATACAGAATAGCTAGGATGGATATACAGTTACTTTCTCTTAATTCACTGAGAAGAAAGATGTGTACTAATAGTGTTGGACAGGACAACATATCTGTATGTTTTACTATGAATAACCACTATGAAGACAACAATATGCAAAGAATTAATTATTGAAACTATCCTACTAATTGGTTTTGAATCTGTCTCATTGCTATTTGTTTCTCAATAAAATTAAAAAAAATGAATTCTCCAAATATAGCTTCTCTAACAATGGAAAATCCATCTTTGACAAAACAAAACAAAGAAGGGGGATATAAAGGACCATTTTGCATGGAAAAAGAACTATATATGTTTATACAAAACAGAACAGATATAAAATTACCTTCTGTTAGTTCAATGAGAAGAAGACTTTGTACTAATATTGTTTAGACAAGATATTATGTCTGCATCTTGTCCTCTGAGTAACTACTATGAAGACAACACTATGCAATGTATTAATTATTGAAACTGTCCTACTAATCTGTTTTGAAACTGTTTCATTGCTATTTTTCTCATTAAAATGAACAAAATATATATAAAAAAAGAAATTTTCAGCACCATAATACAAAATCACTGGACACCTTAATCCTTCCTTTGCAGTTGAATTAAAAAAAAATCTAAAATACTATGTACAAAAAATATTGCACACATTTTATGTGCAAGTGCAAAATGTACCATACTAATGCTTGCAGAACTGAGTCAAGAATCCTCAACGAAATCAGTGTG
>NW_004524725.1:5900131-5901073 GCF_000260255.1 Octodon degus | reverse complement strand
TGATCAATGATGTACAGTGTACCTAACAAGAGTCACATGGAGAGAAAACACTCTCTCAGGCTTTCACAGAAAGCACTTTTGCCAAGCAATGACCATGAATCACCCACAGGGCTGACACTGACAAAGGTTCTACAATCTGAGGTACAGGATCGCAGGATAAATCGTGTTGGGATTTCACTGACCTTATCAGACTCAAAAGCTTCAACTCTTGTTGCATAGATCCTGCTTTACCTTGGTCTTAACCATCAAGCAGAAAAGTATAAAAACAAAGTATATGAAGTAAAACCATGCTGTTATGTTGAGCTGTAGGGGACTGAGGTCAACAATTTCTGACATTGCCAGTGAAGCAGAAGACTCAATACTATTATGGACTACTGAACTCTTTCATACTATTTTGCTGAGTTTACACACCTATAACATTTAAAGGATGGAACTTAACAAAAAAGGAGATCCAGATGAATATTCATTTGTATTTGTGTATTCAAAGTGGTTAGCATAGATATATAGTTACATTCTCTTAATGAATAGAGGGATTTGTTCTAATGGTGTTTGTAAATAGGATCTCAAGTCCACATCTTGAACAGCAATTAACCACTAGGAAGAATGTATGCAATGTGCTTATTATTGAAACTGTCCTACCAATTTGGTTTGAAAAAAAAAGCATCAAAATACAAAAAGATAGAATCCTCAATGACTGCACATGCTCTGAATCAGATTTAATGCATCACACAGAATTGTACAATGTATAAGATGAATATTATGATTTAGACCTAAAATATTCTTCAAAAATCTTATGCATTGAGACCCCAGCTAATGCGCAGTACTGACATGTAAGTGAGGCCACCTAGGGTCCTCTGCATCCTCATTCCAGCCAACACCTAGGCCAGGCATGTATGTGTGGAACTTCCTCCATCAGTCAGTCCTTCTGTGGATTTCTGAGGC
>NW_004524725.1:5884611-5891621 GCF_000260255.1 Octodon degus | reverse complement strand
TCCTCTACACCTTTCTGCAGCTGTTTTTTTTTTTTTTTTTTTTTCAGAAGCCTTTGATTCATTGCTTTCAGCTTTGTGATTCCCAATTTGTTCTGTGTTAATGTTCTCTGCACTTGTTAAGGATGGGCTTGGATTCTAAAGTTGCATTTTGTTTCTTCTCGTCATTTTGTGTAGCACTGTCTTCTGACCTTTGTTGTAGATCTTCACTTTAGTTATAACCTTAGCACGTACTGAAGTTCAGGTGCAGATCTATGAAGTGTGGATTTATGCAGCTGCGTCTGGCTTGGGTCTGGCTGCTGTGCTCAGCTCCTTCCTTCTGCTGCCCCCCTTGGGGGTGAACCTGTTGTGCCCCTCTGGCAAGATTTTCTGCTCCTGGACTAGCTGGGTGGTTCTATCCTCTACACTCTCTGCAGGGATTTCACCTGCAGGGTTTCATCCCAATCCTGTATGCCAGGCCTGAGCTGAACCTGGAGGGGACAAGGTGAAGTAGAGGTTAGAGGCAGCTCTCCCACACATTCAATGCGCCTATGCTATGAGTGGATCTGGAGGTTCCTGGAACGCGGCAGAAATTCCTACTCTGTGTGTGGGGTGTACTATGGATTGATGGGGGGCATCCCAAGAGGGTGTAGGAGCGTTTCACCCATGTTCCGCCTGGGCTGGGACCTGTTGTAGGTCCCACAGGTGCAGGGTAGCCAGAAGCTCTCCCACACACTTACAGGACCTGATCTAGGACTGGTTCTGGGGGTTCCCTGAAAGCGGCAGAAATTCCTAGTCATCGGGCATGGTGGGGGAGGTGCTGCGGAGTGGTGGGGGCATCCCAAGTGGGTGGAAGAGGGTCTCACCCACGCTGCTCCTGGGCTGGGACCTCTAGTAGGTCCCTCCAGCTCAGGATAGCGGGAAGCTCTCCCACACACTCACTGGGCCTGGGCTAGGGGACTGGGTTTGGGGGTTCCCTGAACGTGGCAGTAATTCCTACTGGGTGGGTGGGTGGGGCAGTTGCTGCAGAGTGGTGGGGGGGGGTCCCAAGGCGGTGGAAGACGGTCTCACCCACACTGTACCTGGCCTGGGACCTGTAGTAGGTCCCGCCAGTGCAGGGTAGCCATCCATTGACTTTATATTATTTATTCCTTGTCTTTTATACACCACACACCCCTACAGGCACACACACACATATATAAAAAATATGTACATAACCTGACATAACCTTGATATTATTTTGTTGAAATCTTCAATGACCTTTTATTTTGTTATGTCTAATATTATTATAATTTATATAGTCTTGTATAAGTACCATTTTCAGAGCTTTTTGTTCTTTATCCAGCACTATGCAGGAACTTCTCTTGCCTTCTGGATTATGGTCTTTGTTACTTTCTATGTGCTATATCTGGAGGTATTAGAAATTTTTAGTTTGTATAATTGGACAATATTTTACTTTTAGTTTTCAAAGATTTTTTTGCTAAGTATAAAATTCAATGTGGATAGATCTTTGCTTTTTCAGTCCTTTGAATAAATAAGTCTAGTTTCTTACCCACTAATTTTTTTCTGTGTGTATGTTTTAATAATTTTTTCTTTATAATTAGTTTTAGACAATTTTAATTTTGTCTATCTTGGTATGATTTAGTTCATTTTTCTTGTGCAAAAGATTCATTTTTCTTGGAAATGTGGTGCTATAATTTTAACAGAATCAGAAATTTTAAATTTTTAAGTTTTTATTGCCTATCCCCTTCTACTTCAGAAATTCTAATTGTATGATATAAGTTTCTTGTTTTTGGCACAGAGACAATTATATGGCTGATCTGCAAACTTGTTCTTCATGCTCATTTTAGATTTTTTATTATTATATTCATTTAAGTTTGTACATAATTTTTTACTATGTTCAATCTATGATTAATCTCATGTATTCATTTCAGAAATATTTTTGAAAGTTCACTGTCTACATCTTATGTCTTTCACATTTCAATATTTGTGTACAGTTTTTAATTTGCTACATAATTATTACTGATTTTCAGTAAAGCTAATGAGTACAAAACAAATCTTAGGCATTGAGCAGTGAGGTGTTGGGAAGGTGACTGGAACATGCTGGCAATGTGCTCCTCAGAGGAAGATTAGCCCACTGTTGGCCTTGGGCTGGGTATGCTCCTAGGAGTGGAGACTCGATTGGAGGGGGGCCACTCTCAGCGTGACATGCGAGAATTGTTCCTATGTTTATCTTTCTGCTTCTTTACTTCCACAACACATGCAGCTTTCTGTGTTGTGCCCTTCCTTAAGGATAGTTCTGCCTTAGAGCCAACCAAGATTGGGCTGGAACCCCTTAAACAATAAGCCCAAGTAAACCTGCCTTCCTTGAATTAGTAAGTGACTGATATCTTTTCTCAGCAATGGGAAATTCAATGATGTAATATGTTCAGATAAGTCATTATGTTATTGTTGATGCCTAATTAGAAATACTATATAATTATTAGATAAGAGAATTGTTGGTGGTATTCATTAGTCAATTTGCCTTATAATGTATTATTTCTCCCTATTTATACATTAGGCGACCATTCACCATAGGACAGTAACTGTAATTTTGAATTGTTTCTAACTTTATTACTTATAAATGGATTATGTGTCCCAAACATGTTCAACGTTGACTTATGTGTATATTGTGATAAAGAAGACATAAAATTACCAAAATAAGCCATTGAGAATATATCATATAATTATTTTACAAG
This sequence comes from Octodon degus, assembly GCF_000260255.1. NCBI lineage: Eukaryota > Metazoa > Chordata > Mammalia > Rodentia > Octodontidae > Octodon > Octodon degus. The sequence continues at coordinate 5,888,907 of NW_004524725.1, read as the reverse complement.
AAATAAATATGCTGAGTGTGTTAAAATTGATATTGTTTCTGAGTAATGCATCAGAATAAAATTACATCAGAGGGCCCACCATTGTCTCAATGGTAATACTGTATAAAGTTTACATTTACCTTTGTTAAATAATGGAGATAACTTCGAAAAAGAGCTAGCTCTATCTTATATCTGTGCATTAAATCATTAGTTACATTTATATTTATGTTTAAGAATAAGATATTTGCAAATCAAAAAAATAACATTATGTATCCAATTCACAGGGTTGCTATTAGAAAGTAATAAAAACTAGGTCACTTTAACAGAAATTTGTTGTCTCCTGGTTTTGAAAACCATTAAGTTCGAAAGCAAATAGGACTGCTTTTGTTTTCTTGTGTGTGTGTTGTTTTTTTTTTTTTTTTTGAGAGCCTTGAATAAGCATCTTCGTACTGTCCTAGTCTCTGGCAATTGTTGCAACTTTAGGCTTGAACTTGCCTCACCTGCATCTGTCTTTCACACAATCTTTTTCCTGTGTTCAGGCTTCCTCGTGAGATTGTCTTGAAAAAAACACACATCATGTGGATCACGATGCGTGCCTCTGCTGTAGGACCACATCAGAGGTAATGGCATCCATGAAAACCCAGTATCTAAATATGGGCACTTTCCAATGTACTGAGAGTTAAGACTTCAAAACAGAATCTTGGGACAATGTAATTCACCCGTCACAAAACCATATAATATATCTTCAATGATCAGAATATATATGGATTTGTGGTTTCTATGATTTTTAGTTTCTTAACTAATTTTAGATGTATTTATTCTATTTACTTAGTTTTCCATTTTCTTATATGTTGTTATTTCAAAAATATATCTTTAAAATCAAATTATAATAGGTAAATACCTTTAAAAGTCACATTTTAAAAGAAAAATCTTTTGCAGGCAGTATTCTGTAGCAAGAGAAGTTTACTTTACTTTTATTTACCTGAGAAGAAGATTTATGATAGCAGTATTATCATAAAGTCTGTTAAGCCAAAGTATTAGCTTCATTTTTTTTCATACTTGAAGGATTTAAGAAAAGTTTGCTGAACACAAATGCCAGAACTAAAACAACATTGAACATTGTATGTATGAAAATATTAAGTGATTTATGGAAAATAATAACATAAAGATGAGAGAGCAAAATAAAGAGGGCTGGTGAAGGGAAATTTTTGGAAGGAAATTTAAACAGAAAATGCACATCCTCAAAGCAAAGTCTTGCCCAAGTTCCTTTCAGGATTTCCTCCCGTCTTAAGGTCCAACATTTAGAAGTGCTATAATTTAACTTGATTTAGGGGTGCAGTGGTTGAAAACTAAAAGTTAATAAGGGAACTGTGGTCATGTTTATGTGTACATTTTAATATATTAGAGGAAAAGACTGGTAGGGTTCATTTTCTCCTTCCTCTCATTTTCCTCTCATACTGCCCAATAAAGAACTGAAGAATAATAACAAAATGATGCGAGAATCTGACCATTTTTTCAATGAACGCTCCATTTCCTCATTTTCATACTCATACTCTAATTCAGAAATTTTCACATAAAGCTGACCTAGACTATTATCTTTCACACAGACACAGTCTATGAAAACTTCAAACTTCTGACTCCTGAATTTCATAGACAGGTGCTCAGGCACATCATAACAGCTCATCATAGAAGCTTCCTGAGGCTCAGCCAACAAAAAGAGCAACTTGCCTGCTTGAACTGTGTACCGTAGAGAAGTAGAAACTGTGAGAGACAATGCTAATTGATTTAAATTTGTAGTGTTTCTCTGCTTGTTTTGGAAAATGATTTATTAATCTTGATGTGCAAAACAATTTCTGTGTTGGGAATCATAGTATCTTGCTTAATAATTAACTATTCCCCATGTCTTGAAGATATTTCCTTGTATGAGCATTGGCAGGTATAACAGCAATTAGTCAGAACTGATTTTTGTGTTGATTGGAGGCAGGGACACTTTGAAACTTTTAGGTAGTTACAGTTCCAAGATTAGGGCTCAGGTTCTCTTCAATTCATTTTACCTTAAATCTCTATCATATCAAGTAGGAAGGAAAATGCCTGGTGCTTAAATACATTCAGAGAAGAAAGTAAGAAGTAGACAGTAGAGATTCTCTACTACAGTCACATAAGGTAGAATTTCCTAAAAGAGCCATCTAGGTAGTATTTTTTTTAATAAGAAGAGATTAAAAAGACACTATTGGAAAGGCTGAGTAACAAAATAAAGGAAAAAGTCTACTATTGCAAGGATATCTTTGGAACATAACTTCTCAAATATTCTGTTTCATAAGAAAATAAGAGGATTCAGATAAAGTAATTTGTATTTCTGTAATGAAAAAAGCAAAAACTGCATTCTTCGTTAACAGCACATATTAACTTTATTTACCATTTATGGCTAAAATGAATCAGTGTTGTTCAATCATACTCTTGAATTATATCTTGAATAACAAGATATCTAGTTTTTATACCATAAAGCAGAAAGTCACAGTGAATGCAATGGTTATTTTTATCACTTTTGAATCAGTTATCAAATAATTTTTGTCTTAGTTAGTTCAGACTAGTACAACAGAGTTTCAAAGGCCAAATTACAAAGTACAACACAGTTCAAAGAATTGGGTTCCAAATATGTAATTTTTGAATGTTTAAAGTCTAGCTTCTAAATAGCATCATATAAACATATTTCTCATGGTTCTGGAGGAATTAAAGTCCAGAGCTAAGTAAGACACTGATGGTTCCAATGTCTGGGAAAAGCCCACTTTAGGATGTAGAAGTAGAACTTTCTGCATCCATCCTCACAGGGTTCTTGAGCCCTTGTATGAGATCGTGGACGTTCTTCCTGAGTTTTCAGCCCTCATGTTCAAATCACCTCCCAAATGCTTCCCTCCTAAAACTATGTCCCCAGAGTTTGGCTTAAACTGATGGATATGTGGTGACACAAATTTCCAGATGCTGTTGCTGATTCTAGGTAAAATTCAGGTACACAGGCAGTATGAACAAATAATGATGTATATTTTATCTTGTGACTTTTTATAATTAAATGTCCACAGAAAATTTTAAATACCTTTTTTTCCCTTTGTTTGCTTTCTGTCCAGCATGAATTCTTTAACAACTGTTTTTTTGTATAGTGCTCAAAATAACAGACTTGAAAAAAAAATCTTGCTAGATATTCCAGGGAGGCCTGGAACTCAATATGTAGCCCAGGATGACCTCAAACTAATAATGTTACTCCTGCTTCAGTTTCCCAATTGCTGATTGCCAGCATGCATCAACATGCATATTTTCATATATTCAAAGAAAAAATCCAAGCCCCAAAGCCATAGCTAAGCTTAGATAATTTACTGAGGCTATAATGTTCCTCAGTCAAGATTCTTCTGTGCATTAAACTTTTTGAAATATAAGGAATATGTAGGTAAACTCTGCAAATGCATGTCACCTGTAAACAGTGTTCTAACCTTCTGTAACCCACACAGATGGGCTTTCTGCTCACAAATGGCCTGACTAATGTGTGTTTCCTGAACCTGTGCTGTTCTGTGCTGGCCCTGTGCACTTGCAGGTCAGGCTTCAGACTATCACTGTTTTACCATTCAAACTTATCACAGGCAGACAGTACATGTTTTTTTCCTCTCCTGAGATCTGGTATTCAAGAAGCCTCAAACCTGTAACCTGACCCCACTAAGCAAACAGTCACAGCAGATGGCAAATTGTCTTTTCTATTGCAAGTGAGAGAGAAAGAGAGAGAGAGAGACCCCGCTACAAAATTAGAGCACTTTTATAAATGCCATACATCATGGAAGAGTCTATGTTATTAGACACTGATTTTATTTTCATGTAGGAGGAAAATGAAAACAAATTCTCTTGACTATATTACAGGAAAGAAACAATACTTTTACATGCCTGCTGTGCTTTCTTTCTAGTGCAAGATATAAGTTTTCCTTTTCTTTTTTTTTTTTTTTTTACCGGGGATTGAACTCAGGCTCTTGCGCTTGCCAGGGAAGCGCTTATTCCACTGAGCCACCTCCCCTGCCCCAAGTTTTCCTTTTCTTCAGATATGTGCCCTTTTTATGTTTGGCTGTTTCATGCATCATGGTTGTGGTGGATTAACAAATAACCAACTTGTAACACCCAGCTGAACTGAACCAGTGGTGGGTCTGGATGTGGAGGGCCCACTTGAGCAGTGTTGGCAGTAGTGTAAAAGGAGAACTGGAAGGAAAGATGGTGTGCTGATGATTCTCCTGGAGAAGCTTGTCATGCTGGCTTTTTTAATTTTTTTTTTTTTTTTTTTTTTTT
>NW_004524725.1:5869076-5884459 GCF_000260255.1 Octodon degus | reverse complement strand
AGGTCCGGGAATCGAACCCCTGGCCCCTGTGCCTGCTTTCAGATGTTTCAATCTGCGGAGCTATTTGGCCAGCCCCACACTGGCATTCTTGATATGAATTCCACTATTCTATTTGTGGGAAGAGCTCAAGACCTCAGTCTTTCCTTTTTTCTTTCTTTTTTCTTTTTTCTATTATGTTAGAAGCATCACAGAACTTCACCAAACAAAACGATTGGAATTTGACAGTGATTGCTGTGTTACGTAATGTTGCATTGGTCTCTGGCCCTTCCCACTGCAGATCCTTAGCACAGACTTTGCTGTGAGTTCTGTGTCTTTAGCTGGATTTGTGAAGGACATCAGTGTGGGATCTAGGTCCTCAGCTGGCTTCTGCAGGTCTCTAGATTTGTTTAGACAAATCTCTGGCACATTTCTGCATTTGACTATTTGAGTGAATACTATGAAATAATTGTCCAACTTATGTGTAACATCTTAAATCTATTCCCTTATGTACCCTGACTGTAGTAAAGGTTTTGTTTAAAAATACAGTCACTGTATGGTAGATCTTCAGCATATGACATTTTGGAGTACAGAAATATGCTTTCCATACTTGTTTTGTGAAGCTATTTGGCTTCCAGTCTGCTGAGCTGTTTTACTGTCCCCTTCACGTCTACATCTGCCTGCACTCTATTCCTGGCCCCACTGAGCATGTATAGACCAAACCAGTCAGTAATATCCACAAAGGAGCTGCCACTATCCAGTTGTCCAAGCTTGATAAGGAAAGTAATGAAAGCAAAAAGGAGAGAGTAAAGCCAGCAAGGAACTAAAGGTGACTGTGAAACATAGTAATAATTAGAAACAACAACAACAACAAAAAAAACCCAAGATACATAATTAGAAAGTGTATCCAGAAAGATAACATTTTAAAGTTAAGAAAGCCAAGAAACTATCAGATTCATTGCAGTAAGCACAATGTACTTGTGGAAATGTGAACATTGAACTCAAAGTACTGAAATCAATGAGAAGATGATGCTTGGTTGTGTGTTTTTTCATAAAACATTGAAATTACCTAAGATGCAACCATTTAGGAGTAGGATAAATTGATACCAATTACACATGAAAGTACATAGAAGTGTTTATTTGGGGGACTGCTTAGTGGTTTACATATTCTTAAATATAAATAGTATGGAGAATGAATATTCATATAAGCATTATAATTTTAGAATATCAGTGTTCTCTGTGCTCTGCATATTTTCAAGTAAGTGATAAAGTGTTATGAATTCTTCTTTATCACATAGGTTAAATCGACATGAGTGAATTGTAACAACTTTCTCTGATTCTCCTATCAGGGTACTAGTTTGGCAAGTCTTTCTGTACACTTTTGTGGACTTTTGAGATTAAACATTTTCTAACACATCTTAGGACTTCCTAACACTTTCTACCATTTGTGTATTTATCTACATCATTTACTAATCTCTAAATATCCCAATGAATATACATTTATTATTTTATCTAACAATAGTAGGTCTCTATTGTAGGTTTCTTGAAGCAAATGTAAATGATTATTTCTTTATTCAAAATTTCACATCATTTGATGTTTTAAATTCATGATAGATGTGTATTTTCAATGCTAAATGAGAAAGGTTAATCTCTTTTTATTGTTATAAAATTTGCACCAAGTCTGTTCTAAGCAAGAACTTCCTTCCTTCCTTCCTTCCTTCCTTCCTTCCTTCCTTCCTTCCTTTCTTTCTTTCTTTCTTTCTTTCTTTCTTTCTTTCTTTCTTTCTTTCTTTCTTTCTTTCCTTCTTTCCTTCTTTCTTTCTTTCTTTCTTTCTCTCTTCTTTTCTTCTTCTTTTTTTTTTTATTTTGGTAGAACCGGGGATTGAACTCAGGCCCTTGCGCTTGCCAGGCAAGTGCTTATTCTACTGAACCATCTCCCTGGCTCCAAAAACATATTTTGACAGTCATACATAGATTTCTAAATTGTTGTGAGAGTCCATGTTATCAATATTAAAACTTGGCATTGTCAATAGGAATAAAAATTCATATAGTTAGGTGTAACATGTGTTTCAGAGTAAAAGATTAATTTAACACATATAAGTAAACATATGTGAGAAAGTTAACAATGGTTTTGTATGTGAATTACTTTTGCAAGCTTTATTTTTATGGCAGTGAATGACAGAAAAATATTAATTTTTTTTTCATTTATGTATTTGATACAGGGTCTCACTGTGCAGCTCAGACTAGTAGTGATCCTTCTGTTTTTAGCTGACTCATGCTGGGTATACAGGCATGCGCCACCATGTCTGGACTCAGTCACCTGCTCAGTGTGCCCTGGAGGCAGGGCAGGTGCAGGCATGCAGGACTGGGGATTGATTCCTGGCTCCTGCACTTACCAAAGCAGGTGCCTGGTCCACTGAGCCATCTTTCAGGCCCTTAAATTCTTACTTGAGTGGAGTTTACATTTTGGTGAGTGCAGATATTAATCTTCAAATGGCTCCTATTACATTATTTTTTCCAATCATATTATTTATAGAGTTATATAAATGTGATTATATTTTATGCATTTAAAATAATCTCTATCAGTCATGTATTTACAATTAACTTTATTGTACTTAATAAAATGATACATCTTTTTATCATGTTTTTCTCCTTTTCAATTAAATTGCAAATTAAATATGTTTATAATTCTATCTTCATTATTAAAGAATAAAGAAGATATTTTTTCTTATTGTTCTGTATATTTCAACCAATACTTCACTCTTTCCAATTACTTTATAAGTAAAGCTTGTAATTTTTGAAATATTATCTATATACTCAACACAAGGCAATGGTGGAAAAGCTGATTTAAAAAAATAAAAACACTTTATAATTTAAGACAATAGTGTAGATTGGTGGGAGACATTTGGAGACTTTCTGTATTCAAATATTTTCAAAGTCTCTAGTTTCTGGGATATGCAGGCATGTTTTTGTACATAAAATATGCAGCATATAAAAATACATCATTTAATACCTTGCCTTAACTTTGAAATTGTGCATTACACATATCTTTTATAATAATATCTAAATGGTGATATTAAAGTGGTTATGTGGAAAACTAATTTATAATGGAAGTTTTCTATATTTATGTGTTAGGTTCTAAAACCCAGCTGGTTATAAAGCCATGGGGAGCTCCAGGTAGTTTTACATTTTGACCTTTCATTTCCATCAGATGTGCTCTGAAAACCTGAATTTTCATGTACTCCCTGCGTTACTCATGGTCCTTTGTGACTTATAAAATCAAATAATTAACAAAGCTTGAAAGAAATGACTCCCCTTGAGATTGCCTATGCATACTTCCTCTCCACCTCTGTGCCTGATTTGACCCCTGGAGTCTGACCCTTTCAATGATTGCTTCCCTAAATGTTTGGAGCTTATCATCGCACATGACTGTAGCATTTATCTCTCTTTTAACAAACCATGTCAGGGTAAGAAGTCCTATAATTTCATACAATATAAGTAAAGAGACAGAATCACTAATCAGTGATTTAAAAAATCACATGTAAAATAAGCTTGGGCTGGCTAAACATCTTTCACATTACCAGGCTGCAAGGAAAAGATGGTAATGAACATGACCACAGAGATTTTTTCCTTTACTCTTATAAAGAAGAGTGAGGCAATGATTATTGATACAAAACGTTCAATGATTTGATACATAGAGTATGTGAAAAGGTCTAATGTTCATAGTGTGATAAGCCTAGACACATAAAGAATACAGATGATAAACAAATTAATAGAAAAGGTAAATTCATAATAGAGACACAAACAAATGGTATTAATGATCCAATTATTATTATTATTATTATTATTATTTTGTGTGTGTAGAAACAGGGATTTAACTCAGGCCCTTGTGCTTGCCAAGCAAGCGCTTGTTCTACTGAGCTGATAATCCAATTTTTGATATGTATTTTATTTACTAAGATAAATCTGTTAAGATGTCTGTGCTACAAAGAGAGAAAATTACACTAAAGTGATCAAGTTGCTATAAATTAAAAAGAATATGAAAAATATTTTAAAAATAAAATGACCACAGTCTATGTAAATGTGCTAAGCCTATGTCAATATGTTAATTCTACTATACTTACCATTATTAAATGTTTGATGCCTAATTACTGTAATTGTGTATGAGCTAGAATGTAATGTTTAGTATCATATGTACTTTGAATAATCATCAAATCATAATAATTAGCATATCACCAAATTTTTTTTCTTATTTTTCTGTGATAAGCACATTCAAAGTCCTTTTTTTATAGCTATTTGAAACATACAGCATTGGGGGCTGGGGAGATAGCTCAGTAAAATAAGTACTTGTCTGGAAAGTGCAAGGGCCTGAGTTCAATTCCCAGTTCTGCCAAAAAAAATAAAAATAATAAATAAATTGAGATATAATAAAACATACAGCACATTCTTTTTCTTATGTTTTAATCAAAAAACATATAAAATAACAATAAAACAAACTTTCAAAACAGGTGAATAGGAGGATTACAATAAGTAAAACATTGTACATTATTGTACTTAATATTCTGAGTACAAAATATGGGCATAATACCTTGTCCAAGCAATCTTAGCACAAACCTGTCATTTCAATGAATTAAGAGAAACTAGCTGTATTAGTATCTTAACCATCCTTTATATATTTTTTTTCTTTTTCCCATTTTTCCTTTCCCATTCTCTCATTACAGTTTGTCTTTTATTTCTGTTTCTTCCCAACTCAAGATATCTATTGTACATTTTTTTATCTTCTTAGTGGTTATTCATAGTACAAGATGCAGATATGATATCCTGTCCAATTACTATTAGTATAAATCTTTTTCTCATTCAATTAAGAGAAAGTAGCTGTATATCTATCCTAATCAATTTGAATATACAGGTACAAAATGGTCCTTCCTTTGTATCCCCTTTTTTTGTTTAGTTTTGTTAGAGATGGGTATTCCATTGCTATTTAAATATCGTAGGTGCATGAATTCAGCAAAATAATCCAATATAGTCCAGTGGTCCGTAATAGTACATTTTGGATCTTATTGACTCATTTAGTTTTTCATACCAGTGAGACAATTCAATGTTAACACACATGGTTCTGATTTATTTCAATTATGAGTAGGGTCATAACCACATGCTGTGCCGGCTTGCCCCTGGGGTGCACTGAGATGGCAATTGAGACTGGACATGGTAGCATGAGCCTGTAATCCCAGCAATTGGGAGGCTGGAAACAGGAGATCCACTATGAGTCTGATCTGTGTAGTGAGACCCTGTAGACCCTGTACTAAATATATAAAATAATAAATAAAAAATTGTGTGTGGTCTCAATTTTCATCCACTTAGTTATAAAAGTCTCTAGTTTATCATTTATGGCTCAATAGTACCTACTTATATGCTTAAAACATATCTTTTAAATTTATTCCTCATTGACCATCATCTGAGTTGAATGTACACTTCTCAGAGGAAGAAATACAAGAGGAAATAAACACATGAAAATGTTCAACATAACTGATCATATAGGAGGTGCAAATGAAAACAACACTGAGATTCCACTTCACCTCAGAAGAAGGGCTATCATCCAGAAATTAGTAGAAACAAATACTGGAATGGCCATTGGGAAAAAGGAACCCTTCTCCACTGTTGATGACAGCGTAGCTTGGCACAACTATTGTGGAAATAAATGTGAAAATTCATCAAAAACTAGGATTAGGGGTGGCTTCAACCCAGGCATTCCTCTTCTGGGTATCTTCCAGGAGACTTAAAAGCATTGTACCATACCGACATGTGTGCACTCATTCGTATAGCAGCAGAATTTGTCATAACTAAACCTTGTAAGTACATTCTTTTTAACTGTTTTCACCTCACTGTTCTTTTCAGCTTCAAAATTCATTCCTCCTGACTGAGACACTTTGCCCGTCGATTACATTCTGCACTCTCTTCTTGCCACTGTTCTTGCTACCTCGTAACCATTGTTTTATTTTCAACCGTGGAAGTCAACATTTTTAGAGCTAATTTTCAAGTGGGGCAATGCAGTGTTTCTCTTTTTGTGCCGCATTTATTTAAGCCTACATATTATCCTTCAAGTCTATTCATACTCATATGAATAGCAAGATGCTTTTTTACGTCTGAATAGTACCACATTATGCATGTCTAGAACATTTTCTTCCCCCTTCATAGTCTGATGGACATTTAAGTTTGTCGATATCCTGGCTATTGTAAATAGTGTTGCAATAGCACACAAATGTAGAAAAAGAAATATTTACCTTCAATTAAGCAGTTTTATTTGCCAAATATTCTTATAAATACATACACACACACATGTTCATGCACACATGGATCCACCCTTTGTCTAGAAAGGTATTTGTACTCTACTTGCTTTTTTCTGTTTTCCTCAGGTCCAAATATATATGCATTGTTACTGGCTATAATAGATGACTATTATCCCTGACAGAATATCAGAATATTTTTTCATTTATTAGAAACAAGCAAATATATAAATGTAGTTTGAACTTTAGTTTGTGCATTATTATTGTCTATCCTTGCATTAACAGCCATATATATATATATGTTTGGAGCAGTATGAAATAAATACAAGTGTAAGGATGTAAAATTAATCTTGATGAATATTGAAATTTTTTTTTCATTTTTTAAAAAACCCAATGAAATAGACACAGGATTGTACATACTCTCAATACCACTCTACTTAATACTCCCATTTTTGTTTTTCTACTCTTGAATTGTCAGCTCTTGTAATGAGGTAATTTCTCCTGCTTTCCAGGATATGATATACTAGCAAATTGTGTTACCCGATTCCTGTTAGTTGATTTGGAATAATGCTATATGATTCACATCAGTTTGTCTGTAGAATAATTTTCAAAAATTTAAATATTCACTATATTTGTTTATCACACCTCCTATATATAACAATTACAACACACAAGATTGTGAATATTGATTAGGGAGATAGATCAGAGTCCTGGCAAGCTCAAGATCCTGAGTTCAATGCCCAGGAGAAAAAAAAGAATGTGAGTTTTTAAACAATTAATGGTAACTTGTCTATTTTCTTTTTAAAGTTTTAAAATCCTAATTTTAAGTATATCACGTGGTATTAACTCAACATAAATATTTTTAGAGCAAACATTAAGAGTGAACTCCACAAAAATACTCCAAATAAAAAAAAATAAAGATCAGACTGAAAAAATTTCAATAGTTTAAAAGAAGGCATGAAAGGGAAAAATAGACATAAAATAAATGGTCAGCCTCATCAATATAAGTTAGAAATTAATAGGCATGCATGATTAAGAGAGACATTTTCAGAGGGAGATTTTTTATAACTTGTAAAGCAAAACAATAATTTTTAAAGTATGGAGTATATTTGAAGTCTCCACTGAGAGATTTTGAGCATTTAAATGCCTACTATATTATCTGATGGATTTCATGTAAAATTCCTTCAATGATAAGACTGAAGGGATATAGAATATTAGTATTGATTTATTAAATTACAAAATCTATTTATAGTTTTCCTATTAAGGTATTGCTCATAGTAATGCCATGAATTTTCATTAACTTAGTTTTGTAAACATGAAAACTAGATATCAAATAGATTGTAATCTAAATATATTCCAGTATGTTATGGGGTGCATGATGGGAACAAAAGCTAAACACTTTGCACTATGCTAACAAATATTGCTTGAGTTCCTAATGTACCTAAGATGGTGAAGTGTAACTAAAAATTAGACATATTTCCAAGGTCAAATATTGGGAGGTATATAATTGGACCAAAGGACACCTAAATGCAAATATTTCTTGCATGGATTTTTCATCTTGTCAAACAGTAGGAAATTCCAAACCCTGAATCTCTTCCTAATGCAATTATTAAGCTATTTTCTTTATACTTGACAACAGTATGAGGAATAATATTTCATTAATTAAATTTTCACTGCTTGAATCCATCAAGTTTTCAACTTCCCTGTGGAATATGAGTGAAAGAGAAATTGTATAATTTGTTATTTACTTATAATTAGCGTATTCCCTCGATTTTCTGCATGTTGTTGCTCCTCTAGAGAAAAATATCATGTGCATAATGGAGCTTCAGCTATAAAGACTAGGATAATGCCATCAGAAAAGATAGAGAAAATCAGATCGCTGAATGGTAGCATGTTATGCATAAGTGTCACTATATTGCTACCCTCAACCGATCCCAGAGTGTTATAATTAGACAAGGGGAAGAAAATGAGAAAATTAATAAAAAAAATTTGATTTAAATTATACAGCAAATTTATGCAGCTGCGCTTTGTGATAACTTTTGCAAGATATTGTCTTTTGTGTGCATTTATTAGGTAAATCTAAAGTTTAGGTGTGAAGAAGGATCATAAAACAACTTTTCATAAAAGATGATAAGAATCAAAACAGTGCAGTACAGTGCAGAGAGCAGTGATGCCTGTTATTTGATGTGTATGTGTGTGTAGTGTTTAAAATTATTTGTGGTTGACTTGGCAGGGTAGGAAATTTCCAGCAAAATGATGTATTCATTTAAAGGAAAACATATTTAGGATATATATATGCTAATTATATACAGTAAACATTTAGGTCATTCATAGCCCCTTATTATATTATAAGATGGTTGTGATCTTTCACTTTCTCAAACTATAAAGTAATTTATCACTATGAGATTCATAACATTTGGTTAATTTCAGATCAAGTTGCAGTTCCTAAGCAAGAATGCCAGATCAATAAGTGAAACTTTGCCTTGGAGGAAGAAAGATACAATGTTCTACTATTAAAAGAGCTTTTTAGGGCTGGGGAGATAGCTCAGTAGAATCAGTACTTGCCTAGCAAGTGCAAGGGCCTGAGTTCAATCCTTGGCTTCGCAAAAAAAAAGCTTTTCAATAGGAAGATGAGAAAAATAGTAAAAATATTAGAGGCAAATTAAAAATCTTTATATATATTAACAAATTTCCTGTTCATTATACAGAATCTGAAAGTACATCATAAGAATAAGACAATATAATTCCAAGTAGAAAGAAAAGGAGAAACCAAGAATTAAAAAGAAAATTGTGTTTGATCCTGGGCCTGCCTTACTGGCCTCAGCCCTGGGGCACACTGAGATGGTGATTGAGACTGGGCGTGGCGGTATACGCCTATAATCCCAGCTCTTGGGAGGCTGTAAACAGGCAGATCACTAGCAGTCTGATCTGGTAGTAAGACCCTGAACACCGTGTAGACCCTGCAGTAAAAACATACAACAACAAAAAAGAAAGCAGAATAATGCAGCATCTTTTATTGAAACACTTCATATTTCTTAGACAGGTGATCTGTGTCCAATAATTATGTTCCTGAGTCATTTGTCTAAGACTTGTCAGACTTCTCTACAAACTTTACTTCTCTTTGGGATACTTTCCCAAATGACCCTCAAAATGATAATATCTTCATATTAACTGAAAAATAATATAAATCATCTAACATTAATCTGCCATTTTATTTTAAGCAAGACACCATAAATATGAAAATTGAGTATATTAATAGGGTGCTAAGTGACATTGCAATAGATGTTCTGACTAGTTAATATTTAAATCAGGTTACACATATTTATTTATTTTTTTTATTTATTTTTTTTTTTTGCGGAACCGAGGATTGAACTCAGGCCTTTGCGCTTGCCAGAGAAGCACTTATTCCACTGAGCCATCTCCCCGGCCCAGGTTACACATATTTATGTTCCAAAAGGTTTATCCTTTGTTTAAAATGAAATAATTCATAATCCTTCCTTATAGCTTCTTGAAATAAGGCTTAATTCCTTCCTTTGATCAGGATAGTATGTAAGAATAACAATATTTGTTAGTACTATTTACCACCAGCTCAGGCTAAATCACACAGGCTAACACTGTTTCCTAACTGCCTGCATTCTAGTCCTCCCAGCTTTTGGTAGCCATCATTCTATTTTTGCCTTGTATTAAGTCATTTTGATATTCAGTGTGTGCGTATGATTATGCAGTACTAACTTTCCTGTGTTTGGCTTATTTCCCTTGATGTAAGGTTCTCAGGTTCCATTGATATTGTGAAAATTCATAAAGCTTCAATCTTTTTTTATGGTTTAAGTGTAGGATACTGTGTCTATGTTCTTTATTTTCTTAAGTCACTAATCTATTGATGGACATCTTAGTGTTTTTCTTTTTTACTATTGATAGTACTAAAATAGAAAAAGGAATGCAGCTATCTCTTTTTGTCTGTGTGTTTCTTTTTTTTAAATATTTTTCCACAATTTTATTGACAAACCAATAGCAATGAGACAGTTTCAACCAAATTGGTAGGACAGTTGCAATAATTAACACATCGCATACATTCTTCCCAGTGGTTAATTGTTCTACAAGATGCTCACATGATATTCTATTTACAAATATAATTAGAACAAATCCCTCTATTCATTAAGAGAATGTAACCATGTATCTATTATAACCATTTTAAATACACAGATACAAAATGTACATTCATCTGTATTCCCTTTCTTTTGTTTAGTTTTGTTATTTGAATATTATAGGGTTAACTCAGCAAAATATTCTAAAAGAATCCAGTACTCCATAATAGTATTGGTTCTACCGCTTCACTGACAAAGTCAGAAATTGTTGACCTGAGTCCAATACAGCTCAAAATAACAGCATGGTTTACAACTTATACTTCATTTTTATACTTTTCAGCTGGATGGTTAAGACCAAGGTAAAGCAAGACCTATGCAACAAGAGTTGTAGCTTTGGGGTTGAATAAGGTTAGAGAAAACCTCTCAGGATTTATCATGAGATCCTGTAATTCAGATTATAGAACCTTTTTTGGTGGCAGCCATGTGGATGAGTCATGGCCATTGCTTGGCCAATGTGCTCACTGTGAAAGCCTGAGAGAATGTTTTCTCTCCAAATGACTCTCCTTAGGCAAACTCTACATCATTGATCACTTTCCTCTTTGGCCCCATAATATCCTTGATAAGAAAATTTGGGACACTACTGAATTATGTGACATTACAGTACAAGTTCTCATATATCCTGTCTTAATTGACCTTGGAAGGCTAGGGCCAAAATGATGGTTTTCCTTGTGGCCGTAATTTTTCTTTAATTTTCATGTGTAAACTTAGGTTGCTAACCCTCCAGAAGAGAAATTTATTGTTATTAGCTTACAATCTAGTCTGCTAAACTTAACCTCACTATCTGTCTGAATATCAAACATCTTAGGAGAACATGGAACAGGTATTTTTCATCAAGTATTGATAAGTTGAAATTTAAGTCCATACAGAATAGGATGAAAAAAACATTTAAAAATTAGAATATATTTTTAAAATAGGCATAAAGAATTCTATAATTCTTATCTTTACACATAAGTCCAAAAATCTAACCCTATACAACTTCGAAGCAGGACAGACCCACAACATTCCTTTACACGCCTCCTGCCTTGATTCACCACCCCCTTCTTTTTGAACAATCATCTATCTGAGAGACATCACAGCAGCAACTGGCATGTCATGACAAGCAGACTGTATTCAGAGACCAGAATGACAGGCACTCCAAGAATGAACCTGCTATTACAAATTGCCATCTTCAGTGCAGTTTCTTAGTTCACAGGTTTCTGTATATATAGATAGTCAGGGTGAGAATCATTTCAATTAACTGCTAGATTCAAAAATCTTCTGGAGATTCTCAGGATTATTGCTTTGCCCATCTTGTACATATAACTGTGTGGCTTGTCAGTGTCATGTTTCCTGGCTCTTCTCTTTTCTCTCTCTTAATTAGTTAGTCCTCAAGTTCTTGTTTTCCTTTTATTTGTATTATACCTTTCTATTTGTATTTCTTCTTTTGATTTCTTATACTAGGGAAATTATACATTATTTATACATGTGTGTCTGGTTTATTTCACTTATGAGTATATCTTCAAGTGGCATGCACTTCAATATAAAGGCTTCTACTTTATCATTCTTTATAGCTGAGTAATACTCCATTGTATAAAAATACCACATCTTTTTCATCCATTCCTCAGATGATGGGCATCATGTTTGTTTCCAAGATTTGGCTATCACAAATTGTGCTGCTATAGACATAGGCACACTTATATATCTATGATATGATGCTTTCAGATTCTCCGAGAAAATTCCCAGTAGAGGAAAAGCTGGTTTCAATGAGATTTCCAGTCCAAATTTTCTAAGGAGTCTCCACACTGATGTCCATAATGGTTGCACCAGTCTACATTCTCATCAGCAGTGGAAAAGTGTTCCTTTTCCCCCACAGCCTCTCCAACATTTTTTGTTGGGTGATTTCTTTATGTTAGCCATTCTTTCTGGGGTGAGATGATATCTCAATGTTGTTTTATTTTGCATTTCATGGATGGCTAGTGATGTGGAGCATTTTTTCATATATTTACTCATTTCTTTAAATTCATCCTCTGAGAAGTGTGTGTTCATCTCAGATGTCCATTTCTGGACTGGTCTTTAAATTTTGGAGCCCTAGTGTTTCTTATTTCTTTATATGTTCTAGAGAAAATACCTTTGAGTACTTATTTGTCATTATTTTTTTCCAAATTTGTGGGTTGTCTTTTCACTTTGTTGATAATTTCTTTTGATGTGCAAAAACTTCTCAGGAAGAGCAAGTTCCAGTTGTTAATTCTTTCAACATTTTCTTGTGCGATTTGACTTTAGTTCATGAACTCTTGGCCTACCCCTATGTCTTCAAGAGTTTCCCCTAATTTCTCCTCCAGTAGATTTACTGTCTCTGTTTTAATGTTTAGATCTTTAATCCATTTTGACTTTAGCTTAGTGCATGGTGATAGACCTGGGTCAAGTTTTAGTTTTTGGAATATAGAGAGTCAATTTTTCTAGCATCATTTGTTAAATAGACTGTCTTTCTTTCATGAGTGCGTTTCGCCCCTCTGTCAAAGATAGGGTGGCTGAGTGTGGTTCTGTCCCCTTCCTACTCTCTCTGCAGGGATTGCAGCTGCAGGGTTTCACTTCAGGCCTGTATGCCAGGCCTGAGCTGAGTCTGTAGGGGACAAGGTGGAGTAGTTGTGAGAGGCAGCTCTCCCATATGCTCACTAGGCCTGTGCTAGGACTGGATCTGGGAGTTGCCAGAATGTGGCAGAAATTATCACTGGGCAGCAGGATGGGGAGGTGCTGTGGAATGTTGGGGCAGTTCTAAGGGGTTGGCAGAAGGTCTCACACATGTTGAGCCTGGGCTGGGACCAGTAGGTCCTCCTTGCACTGGGTAGCCGGAAGCTCTCCCCCACCTCTGTTTTACATCACTTTACTTTTCATACCTCTTTTTTATGCTTTTCTGCTGGATGGTTAAGACCAAGATAAAGCAAGACCCATGCAACAAGAGTTCTACCTTTTGGATATGATAAAGTCTGTCAAATCCCCTCAGGATTTATCCTGAGATCCTGTACCTCATATTGTACATCCTTTGTCAGTATCAGCCATGTGCATGAGTCACAGCCACTATTTGGCCAATGTGCTCTCTGTGAAAGCCTGAGAGAAAGTTTTCTCTCCATGTGACTCTCCTTAGGCACACTCTACCTCATTGATCACTTTCCTCTTTGGCCCCAAATTCTCCTTTATCAGAAAATTTGGGACACTGCTGTGTTATGTGACATTACTGTACAAGTTCTCATTTGTCCTGAATCTTAATTGACGTTGGATTGCTAGGGCCAAAATGTTGTCTTCCTTGTGGCCCTCCTTTTTCTCTAATTTTGGTCTGAAAACTTAGTTTGTTATCCCTCCCAAAGAGAAGCTTATTGTTATTACCATACAACCTAGGCTTTTAAGATTAACGTACCTGTCTCTATGAATATCAAACATCTTATGCATAACATGGAACAAGTATTTTTCATCAAGTATTGATATGTTGAACTTTAAGTCCCTACAGAATAGGATGAAAAATCATTTAAAAATTAGAACACATTTTAAAAAATAGGTATAAAAAATTATATAATTCTTATGTTTACATTTAAGTCCAAAAATCTAACTATACACAACATTGAAGCAGGAGAGTCCTGCAATATTCCTTTTCCTTTTGCTTGCCTTCATTCATCACCCCCTTCTTTTTGAACAATCATCTGCACAAGCGACAGCATAGCAGCAACTGGCATGTGATGACAAGCAGCTCGTGTTCAGAAGCCCAGAATGACATTCACTCCAAGCACGTACCTACTATTATAAATTGCCATCTTCATTGCAGTTGCTTATTCACAGGTGTAAGTATATATAGTTAGTCAGGGTGAGAACCATTCTAATTAACTGCTAGATTAAAAAATCTTCTGAAGATTCTCAGATCATCTTCTACATATACGTGTACGGCTTGCTAATGTCATGTTTCCTAGCTCTTCTCTTTGCTCTCTTATCATTGTCTAGTCCTCAAGTTCTTGCTTTCCTTTTAGTTGCATTCTACCTTTCTATTTGTATTTATTCTTTTGAGTTCTTATACTAGGAAAACTATACGATATTTACACATGTGTGTTTGCTTTATTTCACTCATGAGTATATTTTCCAGTGGCATCCACTTCAATATAAAGCCTTTGAGTTTATCATTCTTTATAACTGAGTAATACTCCATTGAACGAATATACCACATCTTTATCATCCATTCCTCATTTGATGGGCATCTTGGTTGTTTCCAAGAATTTGGATATCACAAATTGTGCTGCTATAAACTGAGGCATACATATACCGCTATGATATGGTATTTTCAGATCCTCAAGGTAAATTCCCAGTAGAGGAATACTGGGTTAAGTGGGATTTCCAGTCCAACTTTTCTAAGGAGTCTCCAAACTGATTTCCACATGGTTGCACCAGTCTACATTCCCACCAGCAGTGGAAAAGAGTTGCTTTTTCCCCACAGTCTCTCCAACATTTATTGTTGGTTGATTTCTTTATGATAGCCATTCTTTCTGGGGTGAGATGATATCTTAATGTGGTTTTAATTTGCAATTAGTGGATGGCTAGTGATGTGGAGCATTTTTTTTATCTATTTATTTCATCCTCTGAGAAGTGTGTGTTCATCTCAAATGTCCATTCTGGACTGGGTCTTTAAATTTTGGGGTCCTAGTGTTTTTTAGTTCTTTATAAATTATAGAGAGCAGACCTTTCTCTGAGTACTTATTCGTCATGATGTTTTCCAAATTTTTGGGTTGTCTTTTCACTATGCTGGTAATTTCTTTTGACATGAAGAAACTTCTCAGTAAGAGGTTGCAGTTGTCAATTCTTTCAAGTGTTTCCCATGCGATTTGATTTTATTTCATGAACTCTTTGCCTACCCCTATGTCTTTTTTTTTTCTTTTCAAAGTTTTATTGATAAACATATAGCAATGAGACAGTTTCAAATCAAATCGAAAGTACAGTTTCAACAAATAATACACTGCATATA
>NW_004524725.1:5858493-5867816 GCF_000260255.1 Octodon degus | reverse complement strand
TTCAGAAGATTATCAATAGCTACTTTGAGAATCTTTACTCTCACAGAATAGAAGACACAGAAGAAATGGACAGATTCCTAGAAAGGTACAAATTACCACACCTACCCCTATGTCTTTAAGAGTTCCTCCTACTTTCTTTTCCAATATATTTAGTATTGCTGTTTGAGTTTTTGCATCTGTAACCCATTTTGACTTTAGTTTAGTGAATGGTTATAGACCTGGATCAATTTTTAGTTTTTGGCATGTAGAGAGCCAGTTTTTCTAGCACCATTTCTTAAAGATTCTATCTTTCTTCTAATGAGTATGCTTCGCCCCTTTGTCAAAGGTAAGGTGGCTGCATGTGTTCATAGGGGCTTCAGCATCTTCTAATCTATTCCACTGGTCCTCAGGTCTACTTCATTGCCAGTTCCATGATTTTAGCACAGTAGTCTCATAGTATAATTTCTAGTCAGGAATTGTAATGTCTCCTGCTTTGTTTTTATTGCCCAGGACGGCCTTTGCTATTCTAGGTCTTTTCTGGTTCCAAATACATTTTAGGAATGATTTCTCTAGCTCTATGAGGTATGTTGGTTTTATTTTCATACAGATTTTATTAAATCTGTACAGACTTTTGGGAGTGTTGCCATCTTCACAATGTTTTTTCTTCCTATCCAGGAGCATGGAATATCTTTCCATTTTCTGAAATCTTCTATGATCTCTTATTTCAGAGTACTGTAATTTTCCTTGAAACAATCTTTGACTCTTTTATTTTGATTAATTCCAAGGTATTTCATTTTCCTCAGTGCCATTGTAAGTGCTATTTTTTCTATAATTTTCCTCTCAGTGTTTTTGTTATCTGTGTAGATGAATGCTATTGATTTTTGGGTATTGACTTTGTATCCTGGTATAATACTGAATTTGTTTATTAATTCTAGTGGCTTCTTGGTGGATTTTTTTGGATTTCCAAGGAAAGTATCATGTCATGTGCAAATAATGATAATTCAACCTACTCTTATCCTGTTCTTATTCCTTTTCTTTCTTTCTCTTGTCTAATGGCTGTAGCTAATGATTGCAGAACTACATTGAATAGAAGTGGTGAAAAATGACATCCTTGTCTTGTACCAGATCAAAGAGTAAAATATTTCATGTTTTCCCCATTTTTAATTATATTACTTTGGGTTTTCATAAATGACTTTTACCACATTGCAGTAGAGGCTGTCTATTCCAATTTTCTGCAGGACTTTGAACATGAATGAGTGTTGGATTTTGTCAAATGCCTCTTCTGCATCAATGGAGATGATCATGTTTCTTTTTTTAGTTTTACTCTATTGATATTGTGTATTGCATTTATAGATTTTCTAATATTGAACCATATTTGCATCCATGGGATGAATTCTACCTGGTCCAGGTGTGTGATCTTCTTGATGATTTGCTGTATTCTTTTTGCTAGGATTTTATTGAGGATTTTGGCATGTATGTTCATGAGGGAGATCTGCCTGTAGTTCTGTTTCTTAATTGCATCTTTCCCTGGTTTTGGTATCGGCATAATACTTGCCTCCAGAAATGATTTTGGGCGGAATACTTCCTTTTCAATTTCACTGAAAAGAGTCGGGGATATAGCTTAGTAGAATAAGCACTTGCCTGGCAAGTGCAAGGTCCTGTGTTCAATCCCTGGTACTGAAAAAAAAAAAAAGGAAAAAGAAAAAAGAAAATCCCTCTCAATTTCATTGAAGTGTAGGAGGACTATAGGGATTACATCTTCTGCATATTTCTTGTAGCGCTCTCTCATGATGCACTGATTTCATTTCCACTGCACTATCTACTGTATTTGCATCCCAGGCCTTTGTCTGCAGGCTAACATAGTAGTTCTGATTACAAATTTTTGATGAACACATCATGCTTACTCTATGGTATCCACACTAGTTTGCATTTGTCTTCTTTCTCTACTTCTTGGCCAGCATTTATTATTTTTTTTAAGAGTCATCCCTACAGAAGGCAATAATCTATGATTCTGATTTTAATTACACTCTTCACGAATGATCACAAACATTTTTTCCATGTACCCATTGCCCATCTGTATGGTTTATTTGATGAAAAATCAGTTTCAATCTGCTGTGTAGTTTTAACGTGGTTAATTTTGTTCTTTTTATGGGAATATATTTAGTACAGGGTCTAGAGGGTCTCACTACACAGATCAGACTAGTAGTGAATTTCCTATTTTCAGCCTCCAAGTGCTTGGATTACTTGCACTCACCACCATGCCCACTCTCATTTGCCATCTCAGTGTACCCCAAGGGTGGAGCCGGCACAGCATTCTAGGGACCAAATCCCAGTCCCTGAGCCTGCCTAAACAGGCACTTTAGTCCATTGAGCTATCTGGCTGGCGCTTTTTGTTCATTGTGACATAGATTATTTTTTAACTTTTAAAATTTACTTTTATATTTTATTTTATTTTGTTATCACTACATATTTACTTCAGACACAATGGCTATCATCAAATAAAATAAACAAACTATAACAAATATTGTTAAGACTGTGGAGGAAAAGCCATCCTTCTACATAGTTGGTGAGAGTATAAACTGATGAAATCAGTGTGGAAATCACTATGGAGATTCCTCAGAAAAATAAAAGTGGAAATTCTATTTGATGCAGTGATTTCCTATCTAGCTGTCTTCTCAAAGGAGTTGTAGACATCATACGTATGTTTCAGTGACACAACTCATAAGAGATAAAGCATAGAAGTGTGCTAAATGCCATCAACAAATGAAATAGATGAAGAAAATGTGGTACTTCTTCAAACTGGGAGGTTACTCCGCTTCATTAAACTGCTGAATATTTGGCATTTTGTTCTGTATATGTTCTTAAGAGCAACAATTTCTTCGATTTATAGTTTGGAAGTTTTTTCCCTATTTCATAGGTTATTCTATTTTTAATAATTCCTTTTATTACTGCACAGAAGCCATTAGCTTGATGTAATTTTATCTGGTTTTGCTTTGTTTCATTACTTTGAGAGTAATATTTTTAAAAAATAATGCATATTTTTATATGCTGAATACTTACCTTATGCTTTATTCTAGTAGTTTCATAATGTAAAACTTTCCATCTAAACTTTTAATTTATTTTGAATTGCATTTTTGGAACTTGGGAGACACGGGCGCTTGAAATGTTTATTCTGCATATGGGTATCCAGTTTTAACAGCACATGTGTTGCAAAGAATTTTTTACAATACATGTTTTGAGAAATTTGGTGAAAAATAAGAGGAATGTACATTCCTGCATCTCAATCTAGGCACCGTATTCTGTCCTTTTACTTTATGTGTCCATTTTATGTAAACTACGTGATGGTTTTATCACTGAAACTTTGAGGTACATTTTAAACTCATGCAGTGTAATATCTACAGCTCTATTCTTTTCCTGATAAGGCCTTTGGCAATTCAGAATTTTTGTTCATCCACAGAAATTTTTCTAAGTACTTTTTTAATTTTTTAAATAATTTAATTCAGAAACAAATATCTATGAAACAGTTTGAAAACCGATTACTAGCATAGTTTAAATAATTAGTATGTTGCACATTGTAGTCTTAGTTGTCATTCATTGTATAAAATGCAGACATGATATCCTGTCCATAAACACTATTCGAACAAATATTTCTATTCACTGAATTAAGAGAATGTAGCTGTATATGTATCCTACTTATTTTGAATATACAGATACAAAATGGTCTTTCATTTGTATCACCTGTTTTTGTTTAGTTTTGACATATAAATATTGTAGGTGTATGAATTCAGCAAAATTTCCAAGATAGTCCAGTAGTCCATAATAGTAGTGGATTTTCTGTAAGACTGGCAATGTCAGAAGCTGTTGACTTGACCCTTTTACAGCTCACCATATTAATGTGGCTTTACTTTTTATATTTCATGTTTATACTTTTCTACTGGATGGTTAAGACCAAGATAAGGCAAGGCCTATATAACAAGAAATGTAACATTTCTACAAGGTCAGTCAAATCCCCTCAGGATTTATATTGAAACTCTGTACAGAAGGTGGTAGATCCTTTTTCAGTATCAGCCATGTGGATGAGTCACTGCCATTGCATGACCAATAGGCTCTCTGTGAAAGCCTGAGAGAATGTTTCTCTCCATGTGACTATCCTTAGGTACACTCTACATCAATGATCACTTTCCTCAGTGGTGCCATAATGTCCTTGATCAGAAAATCTGGGACACAACTGAGTTAATTGATGTTATAGTACAGGTTCTCCTATGTCCTGAGTCTTCACTGACATTGAAAGGCTAGGGCCACAATGTTTGCTGTCCTTGAAACCCTCCTTTTTCTCTAATTTATGGTTTTCCACACAAATTTAAGAGTATTTATCTACTTCTGTACAGAAATGTATTGATATACATTGGGAAATTATTGGGATTCAAATAAATCTGGGATTATTTTGGGTCATATGTGCATTATAACAATGTTGATTCTTAGAATTCATCAACAAGAAATATTTTAATGTTTTTGTATTCAATCTAATTTCTTTTACTATTATTTTAGAGTTTTCAATGCAAAGATATTTCTTACATTGAGTGAATTTATTCTAGATATATATTTTTTAGTCTACTAAAAATAAAGAAAATTTTCTTGGTTTATTTTTGCATAAATCTCTACCTACAACAATGTCATGGATTTGTTGGTTGATTTTGCATCTTACAGCTCTGCTGATTACACTGTTGAGTTGTAATGGTTTTCATCATGGACTCTTCATTGTTTCCTGTATATTAGACTCTGTTTTCTGCAAAGATTGGTAATTTAACTTTACCTTTTACTGACAGAATTTTTTATTTTCCTGTAGAGTTTGGTTAAAATGTCTAGAAAAGTGTTGGGGAAAAATGATAAAAGTTGCCAGCCTACTCATTTTTCAAACCTTAGAGAAAATACTTTCAGGTTTTTATATTCATCAGAAGGGTATTTATAGGTACACTTAATTATGTTAAAATGCATAGCTTCTATGCCAGATTTTAAAGGAATTTTTACAGTAAAGTGATGATGAATTTCCTAAAATTTATTTCATATGATTGTGAGACAAATTTATTCCTATGATTGTGAATTTTCATTGCTTCTACCTATGTGATATCTTACATTTATTCAGTTTTGCAAGTTAAAACATTCTTTCAGCTCTGGGAAAATTTAGACTGCATCATGGCAATAAACTTATACATTGTTGGATTTGGTATGTTAGTATTTTCTTTAGAATTTTTACACTGATTTAATTAAGTGTCCTGACATTTTCTATTCTGTATGCACGTGTTTTGGGTATCAGGGTAATACTGTTATTGTGCAATATATTAAATTTTTCATTGTAGTGTTAGTATATTGTTCTTGTGGAATTTTTTTCATTCTATATTTTTGAAAAGTTGACATAAATTTGATATTCTTTTTTGCAGTAAGGGAGACTGAACACAGGACCTTATGCTTGCCAGGCAAGTGCTTATTCTACTGAGTTATCTCCCTGCAACTGGTATTCTTTTTTTTGTCCATAATTTTATTGAGAAACAAATAGCAATGAGATTGTTTCAAATCCAATTAGTAGGACAGTTTCAATAATTACTAGGTTGCATATTGTTCTCTTAGTGGTTTTTCATTGTACAAGGTACAGACTTGATATTTCATTTACAAACACTATTAGAACAAATATTTCTATTCATTGAATTAAGAGAACATAGCTGTATATATATCCTAACTATTTTGAATATATAGATACAAAATGGTCACTCATTTGTATCCTCTTCATTTGTTTAGTTTCGTCATTTAAATATGATAGGGGTGTGAATTCAGAAAACTATTCTAAAATAGTCCAGTAGTCCATAATAGTAGTGGGTTTTCCATAAGATTGGCAATGTCAGAAGTTGTTGACTTGAGCCTTTTACAGCTCACCATATTAATGTGGCTTTAATTTTTATACTATTTTATACTTTTCTGCTAGATAGTTAAGACCAAGATAAAGTAATACCTATATAACAAGAAATGTAGCTTTTGTACATGACAAGGTCAGTCAAATCCCCTCTAGATTTATCCTGAAATCCTGTACAGCAGTTTGTAGATCCTTTTTCAGTGTCAGCCATGTGGATTAGTCACAGTCATTGCTTGACAATAGGCTTTCTGTGGAAGCCTGAGAGAATGTTTCTTTCCATGTGACTCTCCTTAGGCACACTCTACATCATCAATCACTTTCCTCAGTGGTGCCATAATCTCCTTGATCAGAAAATTTTGGACACAACTGAGTTACATGATGTTATAGTACAGGTTCTCCTATGTCCTGAGTCTTCACTGACCTTGAAAGGCTAGGATCAAAATGATGGCTGTCCTTGCAGCCCTCCTTTTTCTCTAATTTTTGGTTTGCAAACCTAGGTAGTTAACCCTCCAGAAGCTTATTGTTATTTCCCTACAAACTAGGCTGTTGTAGGCTCTTCCATGTTATATGTAAGATGTTTGATACTCAGGCAGATAGTGAGGTTAAGCTCAATAGCCTGGCATTCTTTTATGTGTTTGGTGGAAGTCAGAATTAAAGCTATTTTTTTCTGGCACTGTTTGCTTTAATCCTTTTAAAATATTTTTGTTTGTTTATTAAAGATTTTTCTTTGTGCTTACTAAGAGGTTTATAAAATTTATTTTGATCTTAACAAACTACTTTAAAATATAGTAATATTAAGTGATAAGGTAAAAAGAAAATAAATAAAAGCACACAAAAGTGATAAAAATTCTAACTTTCAACTCAACTATTCTCCTCAGTTTGACTTTTAAATGTATGAGTATATAACACTAGCTGATCTATCGTTGGACATATAGTCTTCTCATTACACTAGCATTATAAATGGTTTATGTGTGATATTTACAATGATAAACTGTTTTAATGTGACAGTGTACTTCTTAGAGTATATTTTATATTTACTCATGTTTACTTCTTATTCATTAATGTTCTGTCTTCTAGTCTGAATAATTCCCTATAGCATTTCCTTTAGGTTGCAT
Source organism: Octodon degus (assembly GCF_000260255.1). NCBI lineage: Eukaryota > Metazoa > Chordata > Mammalia > Rodentia > Octodontidae > Octodon > Octodon degus. Next base: position 5,860,817 of record NW_004524725.1, on the reverse strand, counting down.
TTGTTGTACATACATTTTACTAGCTTTTCTCCAGGAATGTATTTATTTACTTTTCATTTCTTATTTTTTTATTTTATTTTATTTTTGGTGGAACTGGGGATTGAACTCAGACCCTTGTGCTTGCCAGGGAAGCGCTTATTCCACTGAACCATCTCCCCCACCCCTTATTTTTTAAATTAATTGTAAAGATACATAAGATTCAAATAATTATACATATTTGTATGGGATATCATGTGATACCTTGTTTCTAAGACAGATTAAAATGTGTGAAGGTATGCTTTGTTTATTGGTAAAACAAAAGACATTTTATCTTAGTTGAAATTTGTTGTTTTTCTTAACTGTTGTGAAAATCTCACAACAGTGTTTCTTGTAGCTCATAAAATTTCTTCAGAGAAGTTTGTTTTGATGTGAATTGAACACTTTCACTCATTCTATGTTTCTTTAGCCAACTTGAGAAAATTCTTCTATTTTTTAGGTGGAGGGCCAGGAAGATGGCTCAGTACAGTAAGAGTTTGCCAGGCAAGTGCAAGGGCCTGAGTTCAATCCCAAGTTCTGCTAAAAGAAAAAAAGAAAATTCTGATTATTTTTCAATAATTGAAATTCAATAATTATAACATTTCAACATTTATAATTTCAATAATTATAATATATTTTAGTCCAGATTTGGTTAGATTTAAGTAGACTAATGACTTTTTACCCTTCTGTACCCAGATAATTGTAACATAGGTTTTCTGTTGTTATCCCTTTGAATAAACTTCCTACTCTGGCCTTCCCAAGATTCTCTTGAACCTGCCCATTCTCAAGAATGTAAATAGGCACATGCCAGCTAGTAGTAGTGCAGGTTGAAAGGAGTCAGTCTCCTTGGAGAACCAACTTAGTCTGAGGCTGGGTTTAAAGTTTCCGTCTGCAAATGTTGAGCAGCCTAGATACTGTTTTCACTGTATCTGAGACTCAGAGCCACAAGACTTCTGCAGCCTAACGCAAGGGCATACTCATGCCTCTCCAAATGTGGCTGGGATGCACTGGAGTTTGTCCATGTGTGCGAAGGTCTCTGCTGAATACTGACACACGTGTAGAGGCTCCATTTAAGTGCTCTGACCTAGTTTTAGATTCTTTGATTAATAATTCCTCTTGGGACAGTCATGAGCTCCCAAGAAAGCCTTCTAGCTTCCTCCTCAGTGAGTGAACACTTGCTCTCCAACATCTGCTGCTCCAGGTTAGCGGCAGGGTGGAGAAGGCAGTCAGCTCTCTGAGTGTCGCAATTGCAAGGCCTTGTCTAGCTGTTGGCTTAGGAGTAATGGCTGTGGTGGTAAAGATTTTGGAAGAAACCCCATTTATAGTACAGATCCCATAAACTACAATACTTTGACTAAATAGAACATCACATTTAAGAAAAGATGCCAGGTTGCAGGGCCAAGAGTCAAAAATATGCCTGCTGAATTCACACACCTATAATATTTAAATGATAATGGAATACACTTCTCTGACAAAACTAAACCATAAAAGGGGATACAAATGAAGAACCATTTGTATCTTTATATTTGTATCTTTATATTCAAAAGAGTTACAATAGATATATAGCTACATTGTTCTAATAGCGTTAGTGGACAGGATATCACATCTGCATCTTGTACAATGAGGAACCACAAAGACAACAATATGCAATTTATTAAGTATTGAAACTGTTCTACCAACTGGTTTTAAAACTGTCTCATTGTTATTTATTTCTCAATAAAATTATAAAAAATAAATTAAAAATATGTTGAGTTACCTTAGTCTCTTCAGGTGCTATAGGATTTTTTAGGAAACTAGACCATTTTTCTTAAGCTTGAGACAGTCTCAACAAGTTGCTAAGTTTCCCAGGCAGCATGTCCCAAATGCAGGATCCTCCTTCCTCAGCTTTCTAGAGTACTAGGATTACATACATACAACACTAGCCATTTTATCCAATCTCTTATTCTCTTGACCACTACATTAAGCTCTCAGGATATAATTATAAATTTAGCAAACCTCTAGCATCTGCCAACTCTGGTTTTAAGAATACTTCAAGATAATATTTTCCAATATAGAAAAGATGTACCAGGGCAGGTGAGATAACTCAGCGGACTAAGCACCTGCTTAGGGAAGTACAGGGACCACGTTTGATCCCTGGCACCACATGCTGCACCAGGCCTATCCCTGGGCATGTTGAGCCAGCTACTGAGATGAGGCATGGAGGCACACACCTGTGATCCCAGGGCTGGGAAGACTGAAAGCAGGAAGATCATTATGAGTCTAAGCTGTGTCATGAGACCCTGCAACAAGCAAACACATAAAAGAAGAAA
>NW_004524725.1:5830296-5858393 GCF_000260255.1 Octodon degus | reverse complement strand
TATTTGTATTGCTGTACTGTGCTTCTCAGTAAGTAATTTTTGAATATTAATTTATGAGCTTTTAGTTCTCTTGCTACAGATGTTTATGTAACTTCTTCCACAGCATATTACTTCATTCAGAGCACCTTAAGAGTGCCTAACCCTTGATCACTCACAGATGGATCAGAATTAACTAATTGTCATTTGTGTTTGAAACAAGAACTGTGTTACATCATCTAGGTTGTAGGGCTGCTGTGCTTGGCATTGAGATTACTGAATCTCAATTCTCAGGTCCGAGTTTAATGGTTTCTCCCAGGCTTTGTGAAAAGTAGCTTTCCCATGTTTGCTTGCATTTGAAGGAGCAATGAGCTCAGCAATTGTTTCCTGTTGTCTTTCTTTATACCACAGCTCTTCTTGTGGATTTCTTTTCCATTTTTAATTTTTTTTATATTTTATTTTATTGAGAAACAAATAGCAATGAGACAGTTTCAAAACTGATTACCAGGACAGTTTCAATAATTAATACATTGTACATTGTTATCTTCTTGTTATCCATAGTACAAGATACAGACAGGATATCCTGTCAAAACACTATTAGTACAAATCTATCTTCACATTGAATTAAGCGAAAGTAGTTTTATATATATCCTAAATATTCTGTATGTACAGATGCAAAATGGTCCTTCTTTTGTATCCTCTTTTTTCTCTTAGTCCTGTCAGAGATGGGTATTCCATTGGCATCTACATACCATAGGTATGTGAATTCAGCAAAACAATCCAACACAGTCCAGCAGTCTAAAATAGTAGTGGGTTATCCACAGAAGTTGTTGACTTGAGCCTTTCACAGCTCAGCATATTAATATGGATTTACTTTATATACTTCGCTTTTATACTTTTTTGCTGGATGTATCTGATAAAGTCAGTCAAGTCCACTCAGGATTTGTCCTGTAACCCTGTACCACAGTTTACAGATCCTTTGTCAGTGTCAGCCATGTATATGAGTCATGATCAATTTGCTCTGTGTGAAAGCCTGAGAGAATGTTTTCTCTCCATGTGCCTCTCCTTAGGCACACTCTATATTATCGATCACATTGCTCTGTGGCTCCATAATCTCCTTGATCAGAAAATTTGGGACACAACTGAGTTACATGATGTTACAGTACAGGTTCTCCTATGTCCTGAGTCTTCACTAAGCTAAAGTCAAAATGGATTAAAGATCAAAATGTTAAAACAAAACACTAAATCTCCTGGAAGAGAAAGAAGGAGGAACTCTTGAAGACATAGGGGTAGGTTCATGAACAAACATCAAATTTCACAGGTAATACTTGAAAGAATTAACAACTGAGACCACCTCTTATTGAGAAGTTTTTGCATGTCAAAAGAAATTACCGACTAAGTGCAAGGACAACCCACACATTTTGAAAACATCTGGCTTTCTTAACATTTGTGTAAGTAGTTCGGTGCATACACAGCCTTCTCAATGGATGTATGTGATTGGAGGGAGTTGCTTTTGTCCATAACTTCTTTGCTTTTTCGGTCTATATCCCTTTTTATTCCTTTCACTATTTTAGAATTGCTAGCAAGAAAATAAGAAAACATTTTGATACTATGCATTTATTACCCTGTGTACTATTTTTAATGTCTACTACTGTATTTGCCAGGTTGCAATATTCCTTGTTTTATGCAGAGGAATATTATTGCCTAAAAATGTTCAAAACATTTTTACTTTGAAATTTGCTTCCTACATTTCAAGTAGAAATGGCTTCAAATTTCAGTCATTATCAGAGGATTTGATTCCATATTCCTGTCATTCAAGCTGAGGCAAAATGTATAAATTCTCTCAGGTCTTTCAAACTGGAAGGGGTGATACAAGGGAATTATGCCTGGTCAGACACAGAAAAACAAATGGTGTGAGAGACAAAGAAAAATGCCACCAGATTCCAGAATCCAGAATATTAAGAAGTCCTACCAATAGCCTAGGCCACTCTCAGAATTAGCACTGGCTACTTCAATAGAAATCCAAGAATTAAAGCAAAATCACACCTCCACTTCTCTCTCTGGGAATTCTCATCCTGCTCGAAGAGAATCATAGTCCTTATTATGTAAGTGCCTTGTAATGATGTGATCTAACTTGGCATCATATTGATTAGAATTCTGAGAACATTTATTGTCAAGGCTTTAGTGCACATAAAATCAGGGAAATGCAAAATTGATACTACCAAAGCTTAATCAACGGCTGAAAACTTGGCTCATACTTATTTTTGCCCACAATTATAACAGAGATGATACTGTCCTCAGGGCTCCAAGTCAGACACCATATGTTCAATGAATTCTAGCCTTTTCTGTGTAACAGAAAGTCTTTTTGTCAGTTATTGTATTATCCATGTCTTAAAAATATTCCACTTTTTAGATCATGTTAGTTTTAAATATTCTTCCCATTTCAGGAAAAAATTGAAATATCACTTATTTTATATCCTTATTCTGCTATAATTTTTATGTAAAATAAGTTTAATATTTATTATCTTACAAGTTATTTAAAATAAGTGGGAACACCTTACATTGAGAAATGTTTTGGTTTTTTTTTAAGGTTTTGTTTTTTTGTTTTTTTTTTTTTTTGCTTTATGTATTTGGTACAGGGCCTCAGCTCAGACTCCTAGTGATCCTCTTCTTTTAGCCTCCTTGGTGCTGGGATTATTGGTGCGCACCACCATGCCTGGTCTCAGTGGTCCATTCAATGTGCCTGGGGTTGGGGCCCATGCAGTACGTGGTGCTGGGGATTGAACCAGATGCTTGCACTTACCAGGCATGTGCTTAGACTGCTGAGTTATCTTGCTAGTCTTTGCTTATTTTAAATAATATCCTGGGTGTCCAGATAGCTCAGCGCACTAAGCACATGCTTAGGCAAGTGCAGCGACAGGGCTTCAATCCCAGGCACCACATGCTGCCTGGATCCAGCCCCCAGAGATGCTTAGCTGGCCACCAAGACCAGGTATGGTGGTGCAAACCTGTAGTCCCTGCACTGAAAATAATGAGTATCATTAGAAGTCTGAGCTGAGTATGGAGAGCCTGTACCAAATACATAAAAGGCAGAGGGTTAAATAAAATAATATTCCCACAACATTTTTTCCCTTTTTACATATGGATAGTCATTCAACAATTAAATGAAACCTAAGCTTTTTATTTATCCCATGGAGTGTTTTGAGTAGAATGCAGAATAAAACAGTTCCATCTTTTGTTGTAAGAGGAAAATTAAGCTACTACCTCCTAAGTTAAAACAGAGATCTATTCCTAAGACTCAGGCACATTGGGGATTCTGATACCTTAGAGAATATTCTTCAGTACTTAGTAGGTCACCTTTGTGAAAATATTTTCTAGTGAACAATTTAGTATTTCACACATGTGAAGGACATACATTTTCTGGAAGGCTTTTTAGGTTAACAACTGAATTCAAATATATCACCAAAGACTGTGAAAATACAGTAAGGCTGAATTTCTTGAAGGTCTCCATGAATCATGCTGAGAAACCATTAGTCAAACTCTGAAGTTCAGTCTATACTCTCTTAATGCTAATAATACATTATAAAAGGAAAATGTAATATATATTTAGAAGACAATAAGAGATGTCACCTTTGAATATTTAAGTTTCATAGAAACAAGTTTCATCAATAAAATTATGTTTCTTTGAGAATTTTTTCATTCAAAAATTCTTCAATTACTAGGAAATAAATGAGAAATCAAGAAGTTGAAAAGATATTAAGGAGCAATGTGTGTGTGCGTGTGTGTGTGTGTGTGTGTGTGTGTGTGCACGCCTCAGAAGGAAAGAGAGAAAAAAGAAGGAGGGAAGGAGAGACGGAGAAAGGGAAGAAGGAGGGAAGGGAAGAGAGGGAGAAGAAGAGGTAGAGGGGGAAACAGAGAGACAGAGAGGGAAAGAGACACAGAGGAAGAGAGAGATTAGACCCTGGCTCATGTTGCTATGGAGGGATGTTGACCAGTCTCAAAATATGCACATATCAGAAAGAGAGAAAAGCCAATCTAATATATTTCCAGTCTGTTAGAATAAATGAGAATGAAAGCTGATGATGTCGGGCTGGAGAGATGGCTCAGTGGTCTGAAGCACCTACTTAGAACAAGCTTAGCAAAAGCATCAGGGACCGCGGTTCAATCCCCCAGCACCACATGCCAGCCAGCCCTGCCCCCTGGTGGGCTGAGCTGGTCTCTCTCTCTCTCTCTCTCTCTCTCTCTCTCTCTCTCTCTCTCTCTCTCTCTCTCTCTCTCTCTCTCTCTCATATAAATAAATAAATATTGTTGAAAAAAAAAAAAAGAAAGCTGATGATGTCATTATTGCTCAAAGGCCAGCAGATTGTAAACCTGTGAGAAGTTTGTTTTTGAAGGCAAGAAATCTTGTTTCATTTGCAGAAAGATCAGCCATGCTGTTCTCTTCATCTTCACGTGATATGAAGCATACTCGCATTTTGGAGGGTTAGCTGTTTAAGAAAATCTAGCAACACAAATGCTAATCTCATCCAGAAATACCTGAAAGACACATTTGAAATAAAATTTAACCAAATATCTAAATAACTCACAGTCCTGTCAAATTGACACGTACTATTAGCCACCATGAACAGATCCTAATTGCATAACTACAACAACCATCACATAATCAAGTCAGTATTCTGACTCCAATCTTATTAAAGAGTATAGCAGAGGTTGTAGACACTATAAAACACTTTTAAATATATTTCCTTAATTTTTTTATGTGAAAATATATTACACATTACACAGTTTAAATTTCCATAGTGACACCAAATTCATAATAAAATTTCATATTTATAGCATTGGATTCTCTTAACTGTACTTTGTGATATATAGGTACTGTATTTATTTTGATAAATTAGTATTCATAAAATTGAATCTATCATTTATTATCCATATAATCCATACTGAAAGCTGCTTCAGCTTTCTGACACTGGCAATTGCGTGGCTAGCTTATAGTAACTATGTATATGCACATGTACGATTAACTTTATAATGGTCAGTGATGGTCTCGTTTGTGGGTTTTTTTTTCTGGATTATTAAGGAAGGGTCTACAGGGTGTTCAGGATCTCACTAATAGATCGGACTCATAGTGATTTGCCTGATTACAGCCTCCCAAGTGCTGGGTTACAGGTGTGCACCACCACGTTCAGTCTCAATTGCCATCTCAGTGTACCTCGGAGGTAGGGCCAACACCACAGGCCCGAGGACTGAAAACCTGGTCCCTGAGCCTGCTTCCAGGTGCTTTAATCCACTGAGCTACTTGGCCAGTCCTGGTGCTCTAGTTTGTACATCTATATTAACATAAGTAAAAATTGATGCAGCAATTAATAAATAGAGGAAAGTTTTATATGAGTGTAGGGCATATAATTTATTTGAATCAGAGTTGATGTTGATTTTAGTAATCAGCAGCTACCACCTTTAAATTAACCTTAGTATACAGTTGAACAGATTCTGAACTTATCATTTAAAATGATGCATGAATAATGAAAGGACCAACTATCTATTCTTGTGCCATCAAAAGCTCATTTGTATATTATCTTTAAACATAGCTATTGCTGTTACATATTTTAGTGATGTGTAAAGTGATCTTTTAAATTTTGTGATATTCCTTCTTAACAAATATGCCATATAATTTGATAATTTATTTAGTTTTTGATAAATTATATGGGTATTTAAGACAGTCTCCAGCAAATGAATTATGATTTTTCATAGGCTTTGAAAATTGATAATCTAGAATATACATTCACTTAAGCTTTATCATTTTTGTTAGGTAGCTTGATATGTATCTAATACAGACAGTTTGGCAAGTAATTTTGTCACGTTAATAAAAATTTTCTCTTTTTATGTTTTATCTTTTAAAGAGAGTACAAATTAGAATTAAAACAGAAAAAATTACAAGTGATACAGAATTGCACTTAACAGAATAATATGAATTTCACAGTATTTGCTGTAATACATAGTGTTGTCTTCTAATCAGCTATTCATATTACCAGATATATGCATGTATAATTGGAAGAAGAAAGGAAAATACTAAGAAATGTATAAGGAATTAAGAAGAGAAAAAGTACAATTGAAAAAAAGGGGACAAATCAAGATAAGCATTAACTTCTCCTTTCCATAGACCAGCAGAAATGCACAGTAATGTTGTCCAAACAATCTTTCCCAGACTATCTCTCCTATCCTTTTCAAATTAGTAAATATTTTCTTTTTAATAAGTGCATTCTCTTTTACCAGTGTCTATTTTACCCTTCAGATTCCATTTTTCTCTTTCAGTTTCTCACACTAAGGAGACAGTGCGATGTTTGCACATGCGGGTCTGATTCATTTCAATTAAGATTGTATTCTCTAGTTGCACCCATTTACCAACAAAAGACTCAAATTTATCCCCTTTTATAGCTGAATAATACTCCAGTGTGTAAAATATCACATCTTCTTTATCTGTTCTTCAGTTGATGGACATCTGGGTTGTTTCCAGGAATTAGCTATAAAAATTGCGCTGCTATAAACATGGGTGTACATATATCACTGTGGTATAAGCTTTTCAGTTCTTCTGGAAGAACACTAAGGAGTGAATGGCTGGCTTGAATAGTACTTCCAATCTTAGCTTTTGAAAGAATATTTATAATGATTTCCATAGTGGTTGTACCGGTCTGCACTCCCACCAACAGTGCAGAAGGGTTCCTTTGTTTCCACAGCCTCTTCAGGATTTGTTATTGGCCAACTTGTAGATTTTAGCCATTCTTTCTGGGATGAGATGGAGTATCCGTGTTGTTTAATTGACATTTCTTGAATGACATTGATGTTGAACACTTTTTTCATGTATTTACTTGCCATTTGTATTTCTCTTTCTGAGAAATATATATTCATCTCAAATGCACATTTTTGGATTGGATCTTTAACTTTGGGGGGGTCTGATTTTTTTTTTTTTAATTCTTTATATGTTTTACACAGGAAGCCTTTGTCAGCAGGACAGGCAGCTATAATTTTTTTCCCTGTTTATGGGTTCTCTTTTTAATCTGTTGGAGATTTGCTTTGAAATTTCTCTTTTATCAAACGTTTATATATTTTCACAGTAAATGTATGTTATCCCTCAATATTAGGTGGGGAAGCAAGTTCACAAAAATGTCTCCATAGGAAAAACTGGATAATTACATATAAATACTATTTTAATGTTCTTGTTAGAAACAGGTAAAACGTGCACAACTAAATTTAAACCATTGTTTTCATAGTTCAAAGAACAAAGGTTCACTTTAAAAATCATAGCAAGCTTTTGGACATTATTTATTCTATGTAAATTTTTCTTAAAAGACAGTGAAGTGGACCTGGTCAAGATTAAACTGTGGTAAAATAAACAATAGGTAAAATCATCTTTTCTTCTTTTATGCATTTTCTTCTGATTTATCTCCTTTCCTATTATGGTACAGATAGCATCTTGTATTCATACCTCAGATGAAACTTTATGTTGAGTTTTTGTGCTTTGCCAAATCTAACATTGACAGATCTGCTACAACTTGATACCACAATACTTGTCTATGCAATTCAATCATTTATACATTCAAATTCAATTTATACTTCAGTTTAATCCCTCAAGTTGCTGCATGAGTAGTATAAAACAAGTTAGATTATGACAATCATCAAATCTAGCTTATTCTAAAGACATATGGGATGATTGGTAATCAGCTATGATAAAATTCTAATGTTGGCAATAGAAACAGGTGAAGGACAATTAACATTCTGCTTCAGAAAGAAAGACAACATAATCCACAGGATTAAAGTTTCTCCACTCAACTTTTTTAAGAGTATAAACATAACAAACTTTTATTTACTTGAATATGGTTGAATGCATGCATATTTGAAAGTTTTAATAATGTTGACATTTTAAAAATATTCATTTTAATAACAAATGTTATCTTCTTCAATAGCTTTCCTGACTTTTAATAAGAGAGGTTCAAATGCATTCTGATGCATATTAAATTGTTTGTTTTGTAATGGCAAGCCTTATGACATTATGTCTTACAATATTATGTGTTCTAATCTCCTGAGACCTCTTGCTTTAATAAATTGTCAACCTACTGGGAAGTGATTTTCATTCTTGACATTCAAATATCCCACTTCAAAGTAAAGTGCTGTCATAATAGGAAGCTTAATTTAAATTAACTAAATTCAAAGAGTCAGAAATTTATAAATGTAAAACAGAACCCAATGAACTTTTGTTATATGAGCACTCTATAAAATGTGCCTCTTATTCTTTACAGTAAAGTATAACACCAAGTTAGCATAAATATTTTAGCAACATGGATGTTCATTTCATCCATAAAAATAAAAGCCCTTCACAGACTATTTTAAGAATGTAAGCAACTCATTCACATGAATACAATTATTTAAAAATTTTGAGGAAAACACTTCTGAGAGTGCTGTCATTCTTCATCAGTATTTTGTTACATAAAGTAAAATTCAATAAAGAAAGACGTAGAGTTATTTGTTAAATAAGAATTTAAATTGTGGCTTGAACCAAATCACATGATGAAACATTCTATACTGGAACTACCATAAGTAGCCAATGTACAAAGGATAAGTGTATTTCCATATACTTTGCAAAATAATTACCTCATAGGTATGTACAGATGGTTTAGATGAAGTATCGTATTTGAGAACTAAAGAACAATAATTAAAATATAGTGTTAAAAAAAATTCTTAGGGCCAGGGAGATGGCTCAGTGGAATAAGCGCTGCCTGGCAAGCTCAAGTGCCTGAGTTCAATCCCCGGTTCCACCAAAAAAATAAATAAATAAATAAATAAAATAAAAATAAATAAAATATAGTGTTATACAAAAATACAGGATTGACAGAGAAAATCAATATCATAAGATAAATTCATATACATAATTTGAAAATATTGATTGCATCAAATTAATTAAATACATATTTTATACACATAAAAGTTAGAAGGTTAATTTTGGGCTATGTATAATATACATCATTTTGAGGATAACCATTAATATCATCAATGGCTTACAATTAAGTATGCTTTATTGAACTATTCAGTGTGATTTCTTAAACTTATGTTAAACTGGCTTCTTCTATCTAAATTTATGCAGACCAGATGTTCTCAAACGTACTCCTTTTTTAAAAATGCAAATTATCAAACTTAATCTAAATATATGAGTCTTAAGGTGGTGTGCAGCAATCTTTATTTTGATTTTTTTTTTGTTTTTTTGTTTCTTTGGTTTTTTTGGTACTGGAAATCAAACTCAGGACAGGCAGTTACTGTGTCACTGAGCTACATCTTTGGCCCAGCAATCCTTCTTAACAAACTAGGAAATGGCGCTATATCTTTAAAAATAAATATATCTATATAATAACTCACACAGTGTTTTGGACACTTCAAAGTTCAAGTTTGTCAACATATTTCTATTATTATTTGTTTTTGAAACATTTTAACCTTTATCTTCTGTAAGCAATATGGTACTGACAATATTTTCTGATGTTTGTACTGTTAGTGCGCTGGATTTCTCTATAGATAAGTTGACTCTTTAGAATAAGAGTCAACTTATCTATAAGTTGATGTCTTTAGAATAAGCTAGATTTGATGATTGTCATAATCTAACTTGTTTTATACTCATGTATCATTATTGGACACTTTTCATATTTTTTACTTGCTCTGCTGCATTAATTAATAATCAAATCATCCTGTTTCCAATGCATTTTTTGATGGTGCCAGGGATTGCACTCAGGACTTTGTGCTTGCCAGACAAGCACTTATTCCACTGAGTTATCTCCCCAGCCTCCAATAATGCATTTATTTCTCAGTCATTATTAATCCAATGGATTTAGACAGTTTTTGTTTGAATTTCCATGTTCTTTTCAGATTCTATGTTAGAAAAAAAAAACCCTAGCTTTCTGACATCACAGTGCTCTTTTCCCTTGAAAAATAGTGGCCATATGACTTCATTGACAGAACAACAATTCAGTGATGCTTTTAGTGATTTTCTCTTGGTTATTTGGTAGAATGCATAATTTCTGTGTTCTCCAATTTCTGAGATGCTTTCTTAGAATTTGTTGAATATTTACTACTCTGAATCACTTTTATGGTTTGAATTTTTAAAAACTCTACCAAAGTGTAAGTATTCAGAGGTGGGGCTTGAGGAAGGCGAGAGGATCTTGTGGAAGCTCTGATTAGCAGCAGACATTGCACTGGGATTTTAGTCCGAGTGTTGTGAGGAGGCTGCGTCTGCTTGGAGCTGGTGGGACAGTGGCCAGGGAGGGTTCCCTTGAGAATGGGCTCTTTCCCTGTTGCTCTCTGCTTTCTGGCTGTTGCAGGTTGATCAGAGCAATTCCTTTGTGATCTTTCCCATGTGGTTTCTGATTTGGAGCCCACCAACTGCATACTCAATCTTCTGCAAATCATGAGGCCAAACAAACTCCCTGCCTTTAGATTATAGCTGTGAATATTTTGTCCCAAGCAACATAATCATCATATACATTCCTATGGAATGAGAAGAAAAGTGCACTTGACACCTCTATCTTAAAACAGAAAAGCCAGGCTGGGGAGATAGCTCAGTGGTCTAAGAGCCTGTCTGGCAAGTACAACACAGCAATCCCAGCTCAGGGGAGACTGAGAAAGGGATCATTGTAAGTCCAAGCTGTGTAGTGAGACCTGGTACCAAATAAATAGACAGACAAATAGATAGATAGATGGATGATAGATTGATGGATGATAGATAGATATATAGAAAGAAGAAATATAGATAGATAGATTCTTAAAAATTAAAATAGAAAAGCCAAGAAAAGTTACTTGACACTTACTCTCCTGTCTATATTCTGGTATATTACTTCCTTAACTCGTTTTATGATTGTGAATAGGATCGTGATTGATTGTGATTATGAAACTTATATATCAGTGTGGTTGGAACAGGCTGATACATTCGGTCACATTTTTAGTATTTTTGCAAAGGTGTATTTGAATGAGACAAATTTTAAATTGGTGGTCTTCTCCTTTAGCAGCTTGTCTTCCATGACATTAAATCCATCGAAGATCTGACTAAACAAAAGGTTGACTTTTGCAGAGCAAGAAATGCTGTTTTAGTGGTTTGTTTCTGCCTTCCTCTCTCTGCATGGTGGACCACTCTGTCTTACCCAGATGCAGCCTCTTCCACTGGATTTTATACATTTGGCCTCAAAAATCATGAGTTAGTTCATCCAATAATGTCTTCTCTTTCTCTTTCACACACAAAACATTTGCTATAAGGCATATGATATACTATTTATAATATAACACCTCAAAGCCTACTTGACAGCCTACATTTAATTCCTTTCATGATTATGAGAACAACTGTAAATTTTTGTGTGGATAATTCGGTCTCTCTTTCTTTTTCTTTTCTTTTTTCTTTTCTTTTTTTTTTGTATTTTAGGGAAGGATCTACAGGGTGTTCAGGGTCTCATTACACAATCAGTCTTACAGTGGTCCGCCCGTTTACAGCCTCCCAAGAGCTGGGATTGCAGGGAGCCACCAAGCCCAGTCTCATCATCTCAGCGTGCCCTGAGGGCGGGTCCGGCATAGTAGGCCTGGGAATCGAACCCCCAGCTCCTGCACCTGCTTGCAAGCACTTTAATCTGCTGGGCTATTTGGCCGGCCCTTTCTGTGTTTTTCTATGTATGTCTATCTTCAAGATTCTTGTGAAGATAATGAGTTTAATGATATAAACTATATGCTGTATGAAACACAGATTCTTGTTCATTTAGTGCTTCATCCAAGACTTCTGCTGCCCAACATATGATGCCATGTTAGCTCCTGCACATAAGAAGTTAAATTACACACATCTTCAATGTAGTTGCAAATCCATAATTAGGTGTCAGATATTACACATGTGTCACATAGTGTTGCTAAAGATAGAACAAAATGGTGAACTCAAGTATGGATTCCTGTATCCAGTGCTCCACTCGGGGACCACCACCAAGAGGACTAGGCAGACCTGTTTCCACAGCCCTGATCCTCAGAGGTCTACTTGTGGATAGCAAGGTAACAGACTCTCCCTGGAAAACTAATACACAGTGCTGGTAATGTGTGTGAAATTTCAAAGTCATGCTTCCTTCACCATGAAAAGCACCACATTTTAAAAGAGCTTTACAGTCTTGTTCTAAAACAATAAATCCTATAGCTTTCCTTCATGGTTTGCTATTTTCTGTTCCTTCACTTTAAATGTGTATTTTTAACCAGTAGAAGAAGATTAAGTTTATGGATTACACATCAAGTAAAATCTTCAAACAAACATTTCCTTCCATTTTAAACATTCTTTCATCCTTTGACTTCTTCTTTCTTTTTTTCCTAAGCTTATAGAAAATAAGCATTAATATTTTATTATTTGACCAATTTTGCATAATTATATCTGTTAACCTGGACAACAGATTTTTATGATGAAAATATGTAATACAACAACCATTATTAAATCGTTATTATTCTGCTGAAAATATATCAAGTGCACTGTCACCTGTTACTTTGATTTGCCTTTGTTTCTGCTATTTTTTGTTGTTCTTTTTTTCATAGTTTTCTTGAGAGACAAATAGCAATGAGATGGTTTCAAATCAAATTGGTAGGAGAGTTTCCATAATTAACACATTGCATACTCTCTTCCTAGGGGTTATTTGCTGTACAAGATGCAGACATGATATCCTACTTACAAACACTATTAGAACAAATCCCTCTATTCATTAAGAAAATGTAACTATATATCTATCCTAAAATTTGAATACACAGATACAAAATGAACATTCATCTATATACCCTTTATTGTTTAGTTCCTTCATTTGAATATTATAGCTGTGCTAACTCAGCAAAATATTCTAAAAAAGTCCAGTAGTCCATAATAGTATTGGGTCTTTTGCTTGACTGGCAGTGTCAGAAATCGTTGACCTGAGGCATCTACAGCTCAACATAATACCATGGTTTACTTGTTATACTTCATTTGTATATTTTTCTGCTGGATGGTTAAGAACAAGATAAAGCAAGACCTATGCAACAATAGTTGTAGCTTTTGGGTCTGATAAGGTTAATGAAATTCTCTCAAGAATTATATAATTCTTAAAATAAAAATAACTAATGTCAAAAAAAATAAATGGAATGGTGCATACAAAAAAAAAGAATTGTATAATTCTTAGTTTACACATAAGCCCAGAAATCTAACCGTATACAACCTTGTAGCAGGACAGCCCTGAAACATTCCTTTTCCTGTCTCCTGCCTACATTCACCACCTCCTCCTTTTGGAATAATCATCTATCCAAGAGACAGCACAGAAGCACCTGGCATGTCATTACAAGCTGACAATATTCAAAAGAAGAGAATGAGAGGCACTCCAAGCATGAACCTACTATTACAAATTGCCATCTTCAGTGCAGTTGCTTAGTTCACAGGTGTCTGTATATATAGTTAGGGTAAGTATCATTCCAATTAACTGCTTGATTCAAAAATCTTCTGACGATTCTCAGGATTATTTCATTACTCATCTTCTACATATAACTGTATAGCTTGTCACTGTCATGTTTTCTAGCTCTTCTCGTTTCCCTCTCTTAATTAGTTAGTCCTTGAGTTCTTGGTTTCCTTTTACTTGTATTATACCTTTCTATTTGTATTTCTTCATTTGAGTTCTTATACTAGGAAAACTATATGATATTTACACATGTGTGTCTGGTTGATTTCACTTATGAGTATATCTTCACGTAGCATCCACTTCAGTATGAAGGCTTCGAGTTTATCATTCTTTATGACTGAGTAATACTCCATTGTATAAAAATACCACATCTTTTTCATCCATTCCTCAAACTATTGGCATCTTGGTTGTTTCCAAGATTTGGCTATCACAAATTGTGCTCCTATACACTTAGGCACACATATTTCACTATGATATGATATTTTCATATTTGCTGGGAAAATTCCCAGTAGAAGAATAGCTGGTTTCAACAGGATTTCCAGTTCAACTTTTCTATGGAGCCTTCACACTAATTTCCATAACATTTGGTCCAGTCTATATTCCCCACAGCAGTGGAGAAGGGTCCCTTTTTCCGCACAGCCTCTCCAACATTTGTTGTTTTTTGATTTCTTTATGATAGCCCTTCTTTCTGGGGTGAGATGATATCTCAATGTTGTTTTAATTTGCATTTCATGGATGGCTAGTGATGTGCAGAATTTTTTCATATATTTATTCGCTTCTTTAATTTCTTCCTCTGAGAAGCATGTGTTCATCTGAGATGCCCATTTCTGGATTGGGTCTTTAAATTTTGTGGCCCTAGTGTTTTTTAGTTCTTCATAAATTCTAGAGAGCAGACCTTTGTCTGAGTACTTATTTGTCATCATGTTTTCCAAATTTGTGGGTTGTCTTTTCACTTTGTTGGTAATTTCTTTTGACGTGAAAAAACTTCTCAGTAAGAGCAGGTCCCAGTTGCTAAGTCTTTCAGGTGTTTCACGTGTGATTTGATTTTTGTTCATGAACTCTTTGCCTACCCCTATGTCTTCAAGAGTTCCTTCTACTTTCTCTTCCAGGAGATTTAGTGTCTATGCTTTAATGTTTAGATCTTTAATCCATTTTGACTTTGGCTGCTTTGTCAAAGATAAGGTAGCTGAGTGTGTTAGTAGGGATTTCAGTGTCTTCTCATCTATTCCATCGATCCTCAGGTCTATTTTGTTGCCAGTACCATGCAGATTTTATCGCAGTAGCCTTGTAGAGTAATTTAGAGTCAGGAATTGTAATGCTTCCTGCCTTGTCTTTATTGCCCAAGATTGCCTTTGCTATTCTAGGTCTTTCCTGGTTCCAAATAAATTTTAGGAAAGATATCACTAGCCCTGTGAGACATAATGGTGGTAGTTAGATAGGGATTGCATTAAATCTGTACAGCAATTATGGGAATATGACCATCTTCACAAAGTTGGTTCTTTGTATCCAGGAGCATGGAATATCTTTCTATTTTCTGAAATCCTCTACAATCTCTTATTTCAGAGTACTGTGATTATCATTGAAAATATCTTTGACTTCTTACTTAGATTAATTCCAAGGTATTTCATTTTCCTTGGTGCTATTGTAAAAGGCATTGTTTCTATAATTTCCCTCTCTGTGTGTTTGTTCCCTGTGTAGATGAATGCTATTGACTTTTGGGTATTGACTTTATAACATGCTATGCTACTGAGTTTCTGTATTAATTCTATTAGCTTCATGGTGGAGTTCTTTATTTCTTCCAAATAAAATAAGATGTCATCTGCAAATAAAGATAATTTAACTTCTTCTTTACCTATTCTTGTTCCTTTTATTTCTTTCTCTTATCTAATGGCTGCAGCTAATGACTCCAGAACTCTATTGAATAAGAGTGGAGATAAAGGACATCCTTGTCTTGTACCAGATCTAAGAGTAAAGATTTCAGTTTTTTCACATTTAGAATTATGTCAGCCGTTGTGTTTTCATAAATAGCTTTTAGCAGGTTGAAGTAGAGGCCATCTCTTCTAATTTTCTGTAGAACTTTGAACAGGAATGAGTGTTGGACTTGTCAAAGGCCTTTTCTGCATCAGTGGAGATGATCATGTGGTTTTCAGATTTCACTCTAATGATAGAGTGTATTCCATTTATCGATTTTCAAATATTGAACCATCCTTACATCCCTGTTATGAATCCTACCTGGTCATGGTGTATGATCTTCATGATGATTTGCTGTATTCTATTTGCTAGGATTTTATTGAGGATTTTGGCATCGATATTCATGAGGGAGATCAGCCTGTAGTTCTCTTTCTTAGTTGTATCTTTCCCTGGTTTTTGCATCAGTAAAATTCTTGCCATCAGGAATGATTTTGGGAGGATTGCTTCTTTTTCAATTTCTTTGAAGAGTTTGAGGAGTATAGGGACTACATCTGCTGTAAAATTCTTGTATAATTCAGCTGTGAATCCATCTGGACATGAACTTTTGTTTTTCTTTAGGTTTTTTATTGCATCCTGTATTTCATTGGCTGTTATTGGGTTATTGAGAGTGCTTATACCTTGTCTATTCATTTGTGACAATTTGTACCTTTCTAGGAATCTGTCCATTTCTTCTGTGTCTTCTATTCTGTGACAGTAAAGATTCTCAAAGTAGCTATTAATAATCTTCTGAATTTCCACTGGGTATGTTGTAATTACACCCTTTCATTCCTTATAGCTTGTATTTGAATTTTTCCTTTCCTCTTTTTGATGAGGTTAGCTAGTGACATCAATTTTGTTTAATCTTTCAAAGAACTAGCTTTTTGCTTTGTTCATTTTTGAATTGCTTTCTTCGTCTCAATTGAATTAATTTCTGCTATAATCTTTTTTTTTTCTGCTCTAATCTTTATGATTTCTTTCCATCATTGTGTTATTGGTTTAGTTTTCTGTTCCTTTTCTAGTTGTTGAAGGTGCAGCATTAGTTTATTTATTTGTTCTAATTCTGTTTTCCTAATGTGTGAGTTCATATCTATGAATTTTCCTCTGAGAACTGCTTTCATCATGTCCCATAAATGCCGATAAGTTGTACTTGAATTTTCAGTGAATTGTAGATACTGTTGAATTTCTTGTTTAATTTCATCTGTGACCCATTGGTTGCTATGTGAGTTGTTGTTTAATTTCCATATATTTATGGATAATTTCTGTTTTCTCTTGTCTTTTATTTCCATTTTCATTGCACTTTGTTCAGTTAATATGCATGGGATGCTTTCTGTTTTCTTGCATAGACTTCAGCAACACCTATGGACCAATATGTGGGTGATTTTTAAAAAATGACCCATGTGCAGCAAAGAAAAAATTGTATTCAGCTTTGTTTAGGTGGAACACTTTTATACATCCACCAAGTCCATTTGATTCAAGCTCTGTTTTAGTTCTGCTATTTCTTCGCTAATTTTTTTGTTGTTGATATATATTTTTGGCATAAGTGGATGTTAATGTCTCCTGTTAAGACTGTGGTATTGGATATTAGATTTTTCATGTCCATTAAGATTTGCTTTACATAGATGGGTGCTCCCATATTTGGTGCATACATACTTATAAGTTTTAACTCTTCATCTAGAATTTTTCCCCTAAGAAGTATATATTGGTCTTCTTTATTTTGCTTGATCATTGTTGGTTTGAAGTTAAGATTGTCTGAGAAGAGGATTACTTCCCCGGCTTTTTTCTGAGATGCTGGGGCATGTAATATTGTGTTCCATCCTTTGACTTTCAGGCTATGGATGTCTTCATGCGATAAATGTGTTTCTTATATACTGCATATTGTTGAATTTTGTTTCCTAATCCACTGTGCCAGTCTATTTGTCTTAATTGGTGAATTGAGCCCATTTACATTGATGGTTATAATTGAGATGCATAGACTTATGATAGTAGCATTATTTACCTGTTGTCATTTACTCCTTTTTCTCCTGTATTTAATTATTTGCCCTATTTGTTGGTTGCTTCTAATCTCATTTGTGGGGTTCTGATCATTTTGGTACCTCTCTAAAACATCTTTCAGTAGCCTTTCTAGGGTTGCATTGTCATCATGAGATTCTTTAGTTGTTCTTTGTCATGAATGTATTCCATGTCTTCATCAAACGTAATATAGAGTTTTGCTGGATATAGTATTCTGTGCTGGAATTTGTTTTCATAGAGGACTTCAAGTACTATGCTCCATGCTCTTCTTGCCTTCATGGTTTGTGAAGACAAGTCGGCCATAATTCTAATGGGTTTTCCTTTGAATATGACCTGCTTCTTTTCTCTAGCGACTTTCAGTATATTATTCTTGAGGTGAATTTCTGGAATCTTGACTATTATATGCATCGGTATATTTTTAGTTGGGTTGAGGCTACTTGGCATTCTGTATGTTTTGGTTACCTGAATGTCAGATTGTTTCCTCATATTTGGGAAATTTTCTGCTATTACTTCTGCCCATATTTTTTATTTACTTTATTGAGAAAAAAGAGCAATGAGACAGTTTCAAATCAAACTGGTTGGACAGTTTTAATAATTAACACATTGCATGCATTCTTCCTAGTTGTTAATCTTGCTGTACAAATGCGGACATGATATTCTATTTACAAACACCATTTGAACAAATCCGTCTATTCATTAAGAGAATGTAACTATATATCCATACTATCCACTTTGAATGCACAGATACAAAGTGGACATTCATCTGTATCCCCTTTTTTTTTGTTAAGGTCTGTTTTTTGAATATTATAGGTATATGAACTCAACAAAATATTCTAAAAGTGTCCAGTAGCCCAAAATAGTATTGGGTCTTCCACTTCAATGGCAATGTCAGAAATTGTTGACCTGAATCCCCTATATCACAGCATAACAGCATGGCTTTACATCTTATATTTCTTTTTTGTACTTTTCTGCTTGATGGTTAAGACCAAGGTAAAGCAGGACCTAACAACAAGAGTTGTAGCTTTGGGGTCTGATAAGGTCAGTTAAGTCCCCTCAGGATTTATCCTGAGATCCTGTACCGCAGATTGTATAAGCTTTGTCAGTGTCAACCATGTGGATGAGGCACAGCCATTGCTTGGCCAATGTGCTCTCTGTGAAAGTCTGAGAGAATGTTTTCTCTCCATGTGACTCTCCTTAGGCACACTCTACATCGTCAATCACTTTCCCTTTGCGCCATAATCTCCTTGATCAGAAAATTTGGAACACTACCGAGTTACATGATGTAACAGTACAAGTTCTCATATGTCCTGAGTCTTGTTTGACCTTAGAACCCTAGGGTCAAAATGTTGGCTTTCCTTGCAGCACTCCTTTTTCACTAATTTGGTCTGCAAACTTAAGTGGTTAACCATCTAGAAGACAAGCTTATTGTTATTACCATACAACTTAGGTTGTTAAGCTTAACCTCACTATCTGTCTGAATATCAAACATCTTAGGCACAACATGGAACATGTATTTTTCATCAAGTATTGATATGTTGAACTTTAAGTCCCTGCAGAATATGATAAAAAATTTAAAAATTAGAATACATTTTAAAAATAGGCATAAATAATTATATACTTCTTATGTTTACACATAAGTCAAAAAAACTAACTATATACAACCTTGAAGCAGGACAGTCTCACAATAGTTCTTTTCCTGTCTCTTGCCTTTATTCACCACCCCCTTCTTTTTGAACAACCATCTACGTGAGAGACATCATAGCAGCAACTGGAATGTCCTGATGAGCAGCCCGTATTCAGAAGACCAGAATGACAGGCACTCCAAACATGAAACTACTATTACAGATTACCATCTGCAGTTCAGTTGCTTAGTTCACAGGTGTCAGTATAAATAGTTAGTCAGGGTGAGAATCTTTCCAATTAACTGCTAGGTTCAAAAATCTTCTGGAGATTCTCAGGATCATTGCTTTGCCCATCTTCTACATATAACTGTATGACTTGACATTGTTATGTTTCCTAGCTCTTCTCCTTTCCCTCTCTTGATTAGTTAGTCCTCGAGGTCCTGTTTTCCTTTTACTTGTATTATACTCTTCTACTTGAAGCTCTTCTTTTGAGTTCTTACACTAGGAAACTATATGATATTTACACATGTGTGTCTGGTTTATTCCACTTATGAGTATATGTTCAAGTGGCATCCACTTCAATATAAAGGCTTCGAGTTTATCATTTTTCCAAGATTTGGCTATCACAAATTGTGCTGCTATAAACATAGGCACACATATATCCCTATGATATGATGTTTTCAGATCCTCCGGGAAAATTCCCAGTTGAGGAATAGCTGGTCTGCCCATATTTATTTAACATCATTTGTATTGACTCCTTCTTTCTCGTTGATGCCTATTAGTCTCACATTGTTCATCTTTGCATCAACTTACAGGTGATGAATTATTTTTTTCTGCATCCTAGTTGTTTTTAAGAGATTGCATTTTGCCTTTTCACTAGCTGCACCAGAGTCTTCAAGATTTGAAACTGTCTTCATTTTCACTTAAACAGTTTTGCAAAATTGTGGTTGAGTTTTTAAATTCCTCTATATCTTTTTGACTCTGCTTCTTGCAATCTATTTCCTTCCTGTATTGTTCATTCAATGAATCCATCATTTTTCTAATCTCCTCTATTTTTTTTTATCAATGTCTTTTTTAGAAGCAGTTATTAATTCTTTCACTGCAGTGCTTTTTTTAAGATTTTCCTTCCTCCCTATGTTTCTGTCCTTGATTCTTTACTTCAGATGGTATGTGTTCTGAGAACTCTTTTCTTATTTCAGAAAATTCCGCTCTGAGTTCCTCTATAACTTTCTGCTCTTGCTTATTTACTATTGACGCTATTAATTCATACATTTGAGCTGAGTTAGTGTCCTCTGCCTTTGTTCTGGGTAGGAATTGGGTTTCCTCCATATGTTTTTGCATTTGATTCTTACTACAGATTGTATTAATTCAGGGATTTCTTTTTTCATTTCCAATCTGAGTTCCTCTATACCTTTCTGCAGCTCTTTCTTTATTTCAGAAGCTGTTTATTCATTGATTTCAGCTTTGTGGTTCTCAATTTTTTCTGTGTTAGTGTCCTGTGCACTTATGGGTGGGCTTTGGGTCTGATATTGCATTTTGGTTCTTCTTGTAATTTTGTGTAGTACTGTCTCATGACCTTTGTTTTAGAGCTTTGTTGCAGTTATATCTTTAGCACCTACTGAAGTTCAGGTGCAGATCTACAACGTTTGGATTTATCCTGCTGTTCCTGACTTCGGTCTGTCTGCTGTGCTCAGATCCTCCCTGCTGCAGCCCCTGGGATTGAACCTGTTATGCCCCTGTGGCAAGATGTTCTGCTCCTAGGCTAGCCTGTTGGCTTTGTCCCATACTCTCTCTGCAGGCATTGCAGCTGAAGGTTTTTAATCCCATTCCTGTATGCGAAACCTGAGCTGAGTCTGGAGGGGATAAGGTGTAGTAGGGGAGAGAGGAAATTCTTCCAGATACTCACTGGGCCTGGGCTAGTAATTGATCTGGGGTTCCCCAGAACGCAGCAGAAATTCTCACTGGGTGGGTGAGGTGGGGGAGTGTATCAGAGTGTTGGGTTGTTTCCAAGTGTGTGGAACAGTGTCTTACCCACGCTGTGCCTGGGTTGGGACTGGCAGTTCCCACTTTTGCAAGTAGCTGGAAGCTTTCACACACACTCTTCTTATTCTTTCATATGAGTAGTGTGGCTCATTTTTTAAGCTTTAGATGTTGCTTCTTTCATGCCTAAAAACTCCATTTTAAGTCTTTTGTCCCTTCTTGAACTTCACAATAATCCTTTGGAGTCAGACTGTCCCTTCAAACTTTTTTTTAGAATCATATCAGATAGCTATATTATTTGACTACTCAGAATTTGTATCTTTCACAATTCAGAACAGAAAATACATTGGAAAATGTACAGTCAATACCTGTTCCTTAGTTTATTTATTTATTTTAGTACACATGTGCAGTACATTATCATTAAATTTATCATGGGGAGCTAGGACATGTGCATAACATGTCCTAACTGTTTTTGTCCCTACCATTTCCATCTCCACCTGCTTCCCCCAACTCTTTGTCTCTTTGCCATTTATGAAAGTTGTTTTCATTTTTTTCCTTCAATTCTTTTTATCTGTTCCATTTACCTCCCTCCCTCCAACCTCCCTTGTTCTTTTGTTCCACTTCCTATGATTAAAATATCTATTGACTTCCAATTATCTTTCTTTTATTTTGAACTTTACTGTATTTTGGACTCCTCAGGTGAAACATTTTATTGTTTTCATTTTTCATGGAACTTCAAAATGGATAAAGTGCAACACATTTTTAATCATAAGTAAAGTCACAAGTGACATAGAGACCACTGGTAGGCCAGAAGACTTGAATGACAAAGTAAAACTCTGGGGAGAACAACTTGCAGTTTATTTTACCTTTTTTCCCTTTTATACAAAAATACCACAATAGCCTCATAAAAGCACCAAAATAGAACTTTTACATAAACTGAGAAATTGTTACCAAGGGAAACAAAATAATTTTTAAAGAAATTCAACCATGGTTTTTATACTACCTATTGTTGTCTTCACATTAGTTGTGCACATTACTAGATATAAGCATGCAAAATTGATCAGAAGATTAAAATGAAGGAAAAATATTATGCTTTGAGTGTTTCTTTCAATAGATCAGTACAACTGCCAGAACAATGATCCAAGCTATTCTGTGTACATAAATATGTATTTTTCCCCTTCCTTCTTTCTTTTCTCATTTCCCTCATCCTAGTTGTTATTTCCCTTTGAACAGTTTCTTTTCCTTGGACTGGAGAGATAGCTCAGTGGTCTGAGCGCCTGCCTGACAAGTGCAAGGACACAGGTTAAATCCCCTGTACCACATGCTGTGCCAGAGCCCTGTGTTGGCCACAGAAATTGCATGCAGTGATGCACAGATGTAATCCCAGGGCTGGGGAGGCTGAGACAGGAGGATCATTACAAATGTGAGCTTATAGTGTGTAGAGATATAGTTTTGAGACAAAAGCCTGATGTTTCAAAAGAGTAGGGAACACTGGACTGAGCCAGAGGAGGGTTGCTGTCTGTTTGCAAATTCCTGGTAAGCTGGGACCCAAAGCAGCAGATAACAGATTCTCCTGCAGGTGCCCTGTCCTTTGATCCCTTGCTTGGGATGCTACTGGCTAGCATTTGTGTGAACCTAGTGTTAGGCAAATGGTGGAAGTCAATAGAGATAGTAGTTTGTATTCACTTAGGTAATTATGTGCATTCCTTAGTCTGCCTTTACCCCTCAATAAATGTGAGATGCTTCTGAGGCTCTGGGCTCACTTGGAGAGAGACTAATCTCAGTGAGCCCTCTGAAGCTACATTCATCAGGTCTTCTCATCGTTTCTTTCGGCACTGACCCGTAACATACAACAATAGTGAGCACCTGTACCAAATAAATTTTTTAAAAAATAGAAAGACAACACACAGTTTCTTTTCCTTTCATAGGATCTGTTGTACCTTTCAGATATTATTTACTCTTTCAGGTTCTTACACTAGCAGTACAATGCTGTGCTTCTTAGCTTCACTTACTCATAGTAAACTCAAGAGTCACCTGTTGTAAGGCTATACAATTATGTGGTACAGTAGGAACTTCCCTTATCTTTGCTGTGGATGACACCAGTAACATGTAGGCTTTAACCCTTGTCTAAAGTACTCTTCAGAGATCTAAAGACAGCTTTCCTAAATATAGTGAATATTCACTAAGGCTCACAGATGTATGAAGTATGAGAAAAGTAGGAGCAAATGCTTGACATTTCTGTCTTCTTATTGCTGGATAGCATTTTGCTGTCTTAACCTTTGATTTTGTTTCTACTAAATTCTGAGCAAAGACAAGTTGATAATTTAAGAATTTTTTCTAGCACAAAATTTGTCAAAACAAATATGGGAAGAGTGTAGCCTACTGAACATTAGAGCTTGTGTGTATTTCTTATATTCTTTTTTCTTTATTTGATTATTTGTTTGTTTGTTAATTGCACTCACTCCATGCCTTCTGCTTCTTCCACCATCAAAAAAGCCCAAACACTTCAATTTCTTTGACCCTCATGACCACAAGGCCAGGATATTTTGCACAGAATTATGAATGCCAGTAATGAGAATAATTCATTAGGAATAGGACAAGTTGACCATGATTACTTAATGGTCCAACTGCCCCTGGTCTGTGTAAATTATTTGATGTTATGTCATCATAGCAAATCAATAAAATTCTTCAGCTTTCTTTGTTCTGAGAGCAGCTTGGTCCCTCTCTAAACCAAATCTGATTCCCTTCTGCAAAACCCTCAGCTGAGCTAATGTATCCAACCCCGGATTAAGTTTTGCCTTTAAAGTGAGTGTGCTTGTACAATATGATATGGGGTCCTTTGGGCAGTCTCCAGGGCAGAAGATCCCAGCATGTGGCATGAGCACTTCCAAAATGAAAAAGAGAGAAAGAAACAAAAGACATTCAAGATACAATTGGAGTTTGAGAGAAGTATTTTAGGTAATAAGCTGATTAAAATACTAAATTGGTACAATGTACAGTAGTATTACTAGTTCTGAAAATTATTCTGTACCTTTTCTATGGAAAGAAGATTACAAATGGACAAAAATGAATGAACACATATTTCAGGTCAGTTTGTCTCTAAGAGATATCTCAATGCTTTGCCGTTTAGCAAGAAGAAAGCACATACTTTGTTAATTTTTTGTTAAGGTTTGACATCTAAGTCTCAAATGCACTTGAAGATGCCCACCGAGTGGAAAGTATCTCATCAGAAATAGGTGAGCCATGGCTATGTTCAGGAAAGTACTGTCCCAGAAGGAAAAGACAGTGACACTAGTTAAATTCTGATTTTAGTTCAGTCATAATGCGCAAGAAGTTTTTTATCTTTTATTTTTTCATCCAGCAGCAGCTGTGTCAGAATAGGAACAGATGAGAGATTTGGGTATAGATTAGGAACAGTTAGAGGAATTAGTGTGATTAAAAGCTTTTGTACCTAATATGCCTAGATAAACAAGAAGCTGTGAAGCTCCTCGTATCGAAGAGAAACGAGCATGCTGGAAAAGTAGAGAAGTATGTACGTCACAGAACTATGCCTGTGTTTGGAGAGTAAGCATCTTACCCAGTGGAAAAACACCAGCACAGAAATGAGTTTATCAGTGTCAGACAGTGGCTTAAAGAACACCCATAAATGATTGCATTGTGTCCTTTGTTTTAAGGACTAGTCACTTAGTTGCCTTCAGGAGTTTGCCTTATATAATAGACACAATTAATTGCTAAGATCAAAGCCCACTGTGAAATTCAATGTAATTACTTATTCTATTAATAGCTATCTATATTTGCTTGTTTTTGTTTCTCAAGATTCCAAGAATGCAGTGGGTTGCATTTCAATTTTTTGAACCATCTCAGAACTCAGAGGAGATTCCTATTATAATTTAGTAGTGAGATTAATAGGTGATGAATCTGACTATTAGCATATAAATTAAAAATAACAGACTAGGAATTAGAAAACTGTGCTATAATATTGTAAGATATTCTTCTTTTTACAGAAACTTTATTTAGAAAGAAAGTTTGATTCATCTGTATAAAAATAACTAAGATTGCTATGCTGGCATTGTAAGACTGGAACAAATTGAAAGGGATATAACCGTTAAAAGTTGATTTAGATTAGGAGTAATCCAACGTTCCCTATGCCATTGGAGTAACTCATTTTTTATTTGCTATATATATTTTATATCATTGAGCTAGAGATTTTGTATTATTATTTAATATAGCACTTTTGAACTTATAATGTATATTTATTTATTTATTTTCCCTCAAAAAAGACTTAATGAGCTTAAAATAACCCTAGACACTGCAAGAATAGAGAAGAATTTAGAATGGAATAAATTAAATCAGGAAGAAACAAAAGAAATGGCGGTGATGAAATAAGTCAACCGGATTTTCATGAAAGGAAGAGAAATATTTGAAGAGAAAGGTTGTGTGAGAAACAGAGAGACAGAGGAGAGGAGATAGATAGAGTCAAAGAAGGAAAAAGAGACAGATATGGTAGAAATTGAGGCAAATTTAGTTGACCATGAATAGAAATATGCAGTTTTTTATTAAACATTACAGTGACAAGAACATAGTATTGCAATATTTTAGTACACATTTGGTCAGACTACATATACATTACTCAAGGTCGTAATGAAATCCAAACTGCAATAATCACCATGTAATGAGGATGACATATTTATTAAAATCCTTGAAGAGATGTTTGTTGAATAAGGTAAGATACTGAACATTTCAATTAAAAAGAACAACTATTTTGATTTGCTGGGCATGAGAGACCTTCCTGCACCTGAAGACCTTCTCTTCTTCATTACTCTGGGGTGTTCACCTAGCTGATGCAGGCAAACGGACCTGTAATCAGCACAGTGGCGTGGACGTCTACACCTCCTGGAAAAGTGCAGAACCTTTCTTAACACTTTCAAATTCAAGTTTCTCTAGATCAACTTAATTAGGTTTGCTTGAACATCTCCCTGTTATTTACATTAATTACACTTTCAAAAACAGTCTAAGTGCATAGATTGCAGTTTACATATTCGTATAGCAATAAAATAAATGAATAAATGAAACACTGAATATGGATTTAAGTGAAGTAATCAGTGTGCTTTAACTGTTTTCATTTCTGTATTATCCTATTTCTGCTTTCCTCTAATTAAAATTGTTTTTTTTTTTAAATGTACAGAATATCCTAAAAACTTAAAGATTTTTAAAACTGTTGATGCCCAGGCAGGTCCCAAGCACTGCGGCTATCAAAATAAATAATTATATGTAATCTTTTTGAAGTACAAAATGATCTCAATTATGAATTATATAGCAAATTATTGCTGTTAGAGAAGCTGTATTTGGAGAAATCTTTAAAGGATCTTTTCATATTTGATGCTAGTTCAAATACTGTAGAAGTGTTACATATTTTGAAAGTCTCTGTGTATACAAATGTTTGGATTTCAATGAAGTGTTGCACATAGCATGTTTTCCTGCCTTAGGAATATCAAAACGACTGTCCTTGAATTATTATTTTTAATATGTTTAAGACAGGGTCAGCAGGATCTCACTATGTAGATTTGACTGGCAGCGATCCTCCTGTTTTCGGTCTCCCTAGTGCTGGTATTACAGGGGAGTGTCACCACACCTCGTCTCCATTGCCCTCTCAGCGCGCCCCGGGGATGGGGCTGGGATGGCATGCAGGGGATTGAACCCTGGCCACTGTGCTCTGCTTAAGTGGGCACTTCAATCTGCTAAGCTATCTGGCAGGCCCTGTCCTTGAAATTAAACAATCAATTTGGGAAAATGAACAAACACTCCTGGAGTTTCATGAGAGCAAAGCAAGACTTATTAGAAAAAAAATTTATAATTTCACATAAGAATTTTTTTTAGAATTTTTATAATAATTAGATTTTTCAAATAATTGCATTATCTACATCATCCACAAAAGGTTAGCAAGTCACGGAGAAGAAACAAAGTAGCAGTCACTTGTCCTATAAAAGTGGCAAATTTTTATTACAAGTTGAAATATGAGTAGGTTTCCAGATAATTTTATACAAACAAAAAATGCAGTAGTAAACATTGTTGTTATCTAGTTAAGACATGCTTTGAATGTTAATTATTTAGTATATTTTATCACAGATTTTAAAATTAGAGAGTAAGAAAAATTAACTAAAATTTAATCATGCTATCTTATATTTTCAAATGATACTTTTATCAAATTCAGTCATATTTTTAATGGAAGAAAGAGAAAGGAGCCCACATTACACTATTGATAAGGAGTTATGGTTTGTCACTTGTCTACTTAAAGCAAACCAGACCTGTGTGTAGTGGTGCATGACTATTATTCTGACATCAGGGAAGACTGAGGCAGGAAGATTGCAGGTTTCTCTTAACTTGGAAAAGTTAACGATTCGGCAAATCTGTCTCAAAGAAAAAAGAAAGAAAAAGTTAAAAGAGACTGTGATTCAGCATGAAGGTTCTGGTTCAATCTCCAGAATGAATTAATTAATTAATTAACTGGAACAATAGATATCACAATAAATATTTAAATGTTTGATTAAAAACATCTTGAATTACTCTTAAACTGTACTCTTCAAATAAATTTTTTCTTTATGATACTCATTCTTTCTAGAGTAAGTTGAACTCAGTGTTGTTTTCATTTTTATCTCTCTAAAGCCAGAGAAGTTGCATCTTTTTTCATGTATTTATTAGCTATTTGTATTTCACTTTCTGAATTTAACATAAATAATAACTGATGTAATGAACAATTTGCTTTTTAAAACAAGTTCATTTTACTATAGATACATGTTGGTTGTGGCAATTATAATCCTTGTTGAATAATAAGTATAACTGGGAAATTAAGATGGTGTACTTCTATTTTTCCTTATTGCACGATCTACTGGAAACTGTTGAATGTGTAAAGAAAAGAGGTTTATTTAGCTCTCAGTTTTGAGGTTCAATAGCATCGTATCAAGATCTGATTGATTCTAGTGACAGCTGGTTTGGCAACGTAGTATGGCTAGTGTAACTACTGTGACAGACATGCTAGAGGGAGAGATCATATTGTACACAGGAAGCCAGAAAGTTGGTAAGGATCAGGGTTCTTAAT
>NW_004524725.1:5820385-5821971 GCF_000260255.1 Octodon degus | reverse complement strand
AAAAATAGGACATGTCTGAAATGATGATGTGTATAACAGAATTGTATATAAATAATTTGACTGCAAA
The DNA here is from genome assembly GCF_000260255.1 of Octodon degus. Taxonomy (NCBI): domain Eukaryota; kingdom Metazoa; phylum Chordata; class Mammalia; order Rodentia; family Octodontidae; genus Octodon; species Octodon degus. Next base: position 5,821,904 of record NW_004524725.1, on the reverse strand, counting down.
AGCTATGAACCCCAATGAAATAATCATTTTTAAGATGTCTCAGTATATTTTTTCTTTTAAAGTTTCCATACAATTATAAAGCAATTATTGATACAATGCTCCAAACATTATGTCCTAACAGGTAACTTGAATGATATATTCAAGAATCCTAAACATAATCACAAAATGTCAATTTAGGAAGCACGTTTTCTTTTTTTTGGCAGAACTGGGGATTGAACTCAAGGCCTTGTGCTTGCCAGTGACGCACTTATTCCACTGAGCCATCTCCCCGGCCCCTACAAAATGACAATTTAATTTAAAAAAAAGAGCACCAGAAATATACTTGAATGAAGAACTGTATTATGACCATAACTTGTACATCACTAGTTTTCATAAATCACATACATATATAATAAATCTATGATACATATCAAAACACCAAATTTTTCACTGTAAAAGAAAGATTGCCTCAAATATGTCAAAAGCAGATATTACATATTATTTTTGAATTTTTTTGTTGTATGAAAAATAATACGAAAGTTCACAACAAAATATCAAGAGAATATTAATAGTTAATATATCATGTATTGTTGTCTTAAAGTAGTTCCCCAGAGAAGAAAAAGTAAACCATGAAGATTCTCACAAAGACTGAATAGATAAAAACTCAAAACTGATATATTTGTTTGAAATAAAAGGTATTCAGTATCAGTGACAGCAAAAGAGAGCCACATGGATTGGAAAACTGACGTGGCTTTTATTCAGGAAGTGAGGCTGAAGGATTATACATATGCAATTTATAACTGTACAGAGGATTCAAGAGAAACGATTATAATTTTCCTTGTGTTCTGAATCTGTCTTTACAGCCTTCTCCCTAGTGCAATGACTACAGCTAAAGTTCCAGCACAGATGTTCTATAATCTTCCCATAGTTCAACAGAGAGATCCAGTTTTTATGTTGCACAAAAGGGGTCCAGCCCTTACTGCCTGTGCTGCATGGAATGAAAGTTATGTAAAGAAAAGGGAAACATTCCCCTCCATAGAAACTTAAAGTATTTCTACCCCATTTAAAGGGAACTATTATCATAGTGTCATCTAATTAGGGAGCTGAGGTAAAGAACAAAGAAAATTCTTATCTATATTTTATATGGTGAACAAATGAAATATCATAAGCAATTTCCAAATTATATATATATATATCATGTATATATATCTGTGAAGTCAATTTGTTGAAAGAAAAATCTTTAATCTTAGAGTAGAATTTTAAACATACCGAGAAAGTCCTGTGGAGTCTGGCGTGAGTTACATCTAGTTTTACTTTTTCTAGTAAGTGTTATTCCTCATCATTCTCAGGTACAGCAGAGGCGATAACCACAGCATCAAGTGCCCCTGCAAAGGGTTTTAGGATCCTGGCAATACACACATGTAATCAATATATGCAATTTTCCATGAAGATAAGATAGACGAATTCATCATGAACTGATTTTCTTTTCATCTACCCAGTAAATGAGCTGTGATAATAAGAATTGACCCATAGTATGAAG
>NW_004524725.1:5817099-5819530 GCF_000260255.1 Octodon degus | reverse complement strand
ACAAAGCTTACTTCATCTCTGGTTTTGTGACATAACTAATGAACATAGATATTAATGACTTACTTAGTTTTTCTCTCCAAATCAGGTTAAAACTTCCAAAGAATGTACAGCAGTCTTTCTAGCTTGCACTGATTTGCAACTTCTAGATTTAGGAATACAAATTCTTAATTTTGCATTAATAAATTTGTATGTCCATGCCAAAACTGTGTGACTACTACAAAACCGTTGTGTATAAGATAATACCCATCAAAATTAAATATTTTCAAAGGCACTTACATAAGTGCATGAAATTTTCCTGATCAAAGATGATACAGTTGTGAAAGGTAACGCTATGTCATGTCCTTAGATTATCTAAATGAATTAAAAACAACACGGGTGTGGAAATATGAAGAACCGCACTTCCCACTGACTGTGCGGACAGCACAGCAAGCTGCTGCAGCGCCGCTAAGGAGGGGCGCTCTCTCCCCACAGGCAGGCCAAGGGCAGGAGAACACCTTGTCCCTATTAATAGAAATTCATACTTGTTGTCACTTGAGGACCAATTATATGTGCACGGGAATGTTCCTGTGACTGAGAGAAGGGTGTTGTCAGGAACAATTTTTCTCTGATGATCCAAGCACATTTGCATTATTGACTCATCCATATTTAAATTCAAATGAAGGACTGCATCAAAGGCTATGAAATCATGCATGTGCTTTTCCTTTCCTTTAAATATTTCCCCAAAATGTGGTCTGCTTGCATGTACATATTTAGGATTTTTTATTTATTGCTAAAATCACAAAATAATTCAGATCTAACTAAAAATAAGGATCAGACAGGATGACATCCAAGGAAATATTCCTGGAATATTACTGCTCAAAATATACATGAATATATCAATATATTCACCTCAGAAATTGTCAAAATGTTTTTAAATGTTTAAGTATTTTAATTGAGCATCATAGCAAATACAAAACGCAGAATTTCTTGAAATGTACACATTTGGATTTATTCCTTGGATAATCTCCTTTGCAACTTGACTTTTGTAAAGTTATGTATATTATCAAATACGATAATAGTAATTAACTTTGGGACGATAAGGTTAGCTAAATTGTAGACTGTATTTGGATTTCCCTAACTTTCCTGCCATCGCCCTTTCTCCCTTCCAGTGTCTCTCTTTCCTTCTCGGCCTCTCACAGGATCTTGAAAGGGTGCTCTTCTGATCTGTAGGGTACTTTCCTACTTAGACGTGGCCGCATACTACAGAATCAGTGCACCTTCTCATCCCGTGATATCCACAAGACTTCTCTGCTGACTGTAGTTCTGATCACTTAATGTAATATTTGTCAGGGCTCTGTATTGCAAAGTTAATTACTTTTTCCCCCTAAACATCATTTGATAGAAAAAAAAAAAGTCACTAAATTCAGCCCACACTCAAAGTCACAGTGAAATATTTAGAGAGACTCTTGGAAACTTGGTCAGTGTTCTGCTTGGCTTTAAAGATTTGACTATGAATTTTAATATTCACATCAGCTTGATTTTTTTTAAACTGTAGCACTCTAAAGCTGAATCTTTGTTTAAGGCATTTTTTCTGCATTTATTAATCAGAGATATTCTGTAAGGAATTTTTTTGATTTATTACTTTCATACTTTATATCCGTTTAAATATGCTGATATTTATTTTGAGTAGGTCTTATTTTAAGTAAATTCTCTTAATTTACTTTCTTTGAAGATTCTATGAATTCCCTATTATTTTGAAAAATTATGTTTAGCCTGATGTAAAATTCTGAATTCAAGTTTTATTTTTTCAGCAGTGGAAGGACAGGCACTTTTGCTTCCTATTTCCATAGTTTTCAAAGAGAGATTGACTTTTCTATCAAATGTTCTCCCCAACAGGAAAGACATCATATTTTTTTTCCTCTCTTATTTCAGAATTTTTCCTTGGTGTTTATTTTTCATCAATCTGATCATAATATTCTTATCATGTTTTTCTTTCAGTTTATCCATTTTGGGATTTACTCAACTTTTTCTTTTCAGTGGATTTGTTCATGTTCTTAATAATTCAGATAAATTTCTATCCATTAGTTCATCAGTTTTTGTTTTCATTTTTCTTCTCTTTTTCTTACCTGAAGATCCCCAAAACAGAAATGATACTTACTACATTCCTATAGATGAGAAAAAGTCTTGCTATGTCAGTCACTTGCCTTGCTTAGACTTGTCTTTTTATTTCAGCCACCCAGAGTTCAGGGATTATCGGAGTACATCACCATGCACGGCTAGTGTTTTATTCTGCTATGTTTCCTGATCGTGTCTTCAGCCAGGGACAGCCTCCCTATATCCATCACTTTTCTCAGGGAGAGAACTTTTTTGATTTCTTCTCACAGGCTCCTACTATGGTGAATTTTGACCATAGCCTTCATTCTGTGGTCTGTTGTTGCTGTGGTCCCTGTTT
>NW_004524725.1:5815361-5816999 GCF_000260255.1 Octodon degus | reverse complement strand
AGACATGCTAGAGGGAGAGATCATATTGTACACAGGAAGCCAGAAAGTTGGTAAGGATCAGGGTTCTTAATTACCCTGTCTCTGTCTGTCTGTCTCTCTCTCTCTCTCTCTCTCTCTCTCTCTCTCTCTCTCTCCCTCTTTCTCTCTCCCTCTCTCTCCTGAGAACTCCTTAAAGAATACAAGCATTCCTTTCCAAAGGAAATGCCCTAATGGCCTAACCACATGGTTGGTTGAAGATCCCACCACTTTACCACTACCACATACAATCCAAGTTCACAATTCGGGAATCTTTGGAAGGCAAACCACATCCATATCCAAATTACAGCTGTCACTTTGCCAAATGAAAATAAGTTATTGCAGACTGGAATCCCTCAGTTAGATTCTCCAACAGGTTACCAGAATAACACAAGGAATATATGTAGAAGACTGAGATTTTCTACATACAGTTGAAAAATTTTGTTGTGAAGAAAAACTCTTTCCTGTGTAAGAGAAATCTGATATATAAAGATAGATATTTAAAATGAATAATTTTACAGATAGTAGCTCAAACAACAACAAAAAAGATGTTAAGAATAAAAAATAGAAGTGCATTCCAAACTCCAGGATGAAAATTGCTACTATTCCTGGAAGCTTTTTTGTCTGAAACTAGATGATTAGTTCTTTGCATGCTATACTTGAAATTTAGCTATCTAATGACATTTTTGCTGAAGCAATTTTCACACTGAGAACCACTGAAGAGTAAATTGTGTATGACACATACATATGACTAGACTTTAGCTTATGAGTGGCAAACCATAAAATCACTCCAATAGGTGAGTGTTAAATATTATCACATTGCTTCTATGGAGAGGTCAGAAAAATCAAATACAATATAGCTTAAAAGTTCTGAATTTTTCCTATTTATATTAGTAAATAGGACTATAAAGGTTTTGTCTTCGGATAACTAGTCAAACTGGACAAATAGCTTCCACATGGCCAGTATATATTTTATTACAAAAAAATAAACAATGTTGCCCAGCACTTATTCTAAATAAATTAATCTTACCTACCAATGTGAACTTTGGAAATATACTGTAGAGAGAAGAAAAACATTAAAATACAACAGTCTGGTACACATGTGTTTTGGATTTTTGAATCCAAAAGTAAAAGTAGAATCCATGGCAAGTGACGTAGTTTTATGCGGGTATGGTTCTGAGCCTGTGTACTTGTGGATGATTACAGTTGCCTCTAGGCTATTAGGTGTCCTGTGATTTCTATAGCGCAGTTCTTACATATCGCAGGCCATGTGGATGAGCGTGATATTTTAAATGTTTAATACCTGTTTGAGATTAGAAGAGAGCTAAATAAAATTATCCGTGGAGAGACTTAATACTAAGAACAAAATGTATCATTTTCATTTCTGGCCTTCACACTAAATAGAAATAAAATTCAAAATAACTACAGACAGAGTTATTGTTTACTCTAAACATTTTATTTCCGGTGATGTGTTTCCACTCACCTTGTAGAGTTTATTTATATTATTTCAGTTTCATGCATCTTAGTATTCTATTCATTGTGCTTATAATTCAAATTCATACTATGTTTTTCTATTAATTTGCATGAAAGTGCAATCAGTTTAATATAATCAAATCACAATAA
>NW_004524725.1:5813467-5815261 GCF_000260255.1 Octodon degus | reverse complement strand
TTTTTCTGCATTTATTAATCAGAGATATTCTGTAAGGAATTTTTTTGATTTATTACTTTCATACTTTATATCCGTTTAAATATGCTGATATTTATTTTGAGTAGGTCTTATTTTAAGTAAATTCTCTTAATTTACTTTCTTTGAAGATTCTATGAATTCCCTATTATTTTGAAAAATTATGTTTAGCCTGATGTAAAATTCTGAATTCAAGTTTTATTTTTTCAGCAGTGGAAGGACAGGCACTTTTGCTTCCTATTTCCATAGTTTTCAAAGAGAGATTGACTTTTCTATCAAATGTTCTCCCCAACAGGAAAGACATCATATTTTTTTTCCTCTCTTATTTCAGAATTTTTCCTTGGTGTTTATTTTTCATCAATCTGATCATAATATTCTTATCATGTTTTTCTTTCAGTTTATCCATTTTGGGATTTACTCAACTTTTTCTTTTCAGTGGATTTGTTCATGTTCTTAATAATTCAGATAAATTTCTATCCATTAGTTCATCAGTTTTTGTTTTCATTTTTCTTCTCTTTTTCTTACCTGAAGATCCCCAAAACAGAAATGATACTTACTACATTCCTATAGATGAGAAAAAGTCTTGCTATGTCAGTCACTTGCCTTGCTTAGACTTGTCTTTTTATTTCAGCCACCCAGAGTTCAGGGATTATCGGAGTACATCACCATGCACGGCTAGTGTTTTATTCTGCTATGTTTCCTGATCGTGTCTTCAGCCAGGGACAGCCTCCCTATATCCATCACTTTTCTCAGGGAGAGAACTTTTTTGATTTCTTCTCACAGGCTCCTACTATGGTGAATTTTGACCATAGCCTTCATTCTGTGGTCTGTTGTTGCTGTGGTCCCTGTTTTAAACTCTGCTCTGTGTGGCAGCCTCCTGCCACAGAACAAAGTCAGAAGCAACCAGGTAAGTTTTCTGAGGAGTCTCTGTGATCTTCCAGGTGAGCACTTCGTAGGGTTCCACAAGGAGTAGCCAGAGATCACAAGGCAAAAACTCCCCCTTTGTTTCTGGTTTGTACCGTATGCCTTTCTTCTAGTGCTTGTTTAGTCTTTATAATTTCCTTTTGAATTTTTTATTGGAATCTCTTCTGATTTTACAACTGCTAGGGGTGTCTGTCCAAATCTATGTAAACAAAGATGGAGGATCTGTTTCTTTCTTCAGGATAGACCACTGCCCTGATTTCAGGGAAGATACTTGGCGTCAGTTTTCTGAGGGTTTCAAGAAAATCTAAGACTATTGAGTTGGTATAGCTTTTATATTATTTTCTAAAAGTAAAGCCAACAATTGTCTAGTACTTTTTTTCAAATTCCGATGTGAAAGATAAAAGTGGTTTTGATTTCAGATTCAAATTTCAAAGAGCTGAACAGCACTGTCTCTCATCTTAGAACCAGGTAAAAATGCTATGCCAATTACAGCAATGAAATTAAGAAGTAGAAACATAGGATTATGACATTTACTGACTCTGACTCTGCCCACACACAACTCATTAATATTTGTCAGTTAAATACATTAATCAAATGAGCCACTATGATTGCATACTATTAAAAAAAAACAAGTCTAAATTTAAGAGAGTCTGTGAGACAAATATGTAGCTGGAATTGAGTGAAATAATGTGGCCTTGCATTCCACTTCACCCAGTAATCGCAAGCATTTTTGGTAGACAGTTCAAAATGGTAGAATTCAAACTAATGATCTGTTTGTACAACTGTAGAAAATTAAAAAAATGCACATCAAGATAATTGAGTAATCCCTTTACTAACACTATTCCACACATGCAA
>NW_004524725.1:5811829-5813287 GCF_000260255.1 Octodon degus | reverse complement strand
ACAAAACTGATTTGGTTAACTTAAGCAGTGTTATCTTTCTGAGCAACTGTAGAGTTGTTTCCTCTCTTGATCAAACACATTTTCTCTCAAATACAATATTGCAATTGCTGGTCAAGGATGAAAATGTCTGTGCACTGTACTAGTGCCAGTGAGTAATCTCCTGTTTGGGGCTATAAACATTTCGATTCAGCTGTTCAATACATGTTTACATAAGCTTACATCTTCCCACTCAATAACATTTCTAAAAGAGCACAGCTCAGTGAAAAATTGAAGAGGGAATGATGAGTGAAAAACAAGTCTATTCTTAACAAGCCATAATCAAATCATTATGTGAAGCTCTATTCTCTACTCGGCATTTGATATGATAGTCTTTCAAGAAAAAGAAAAAGACTATGGACTCAAAGTTGGCAAGTAATGTTACAATTCAAACTGAAATTTCATGTAATTTAAAAAATAGATGCTGAATCATAAGAATGGAAGTTTTTTATAAACATCATCAGTTGGCTCAGTAAAAAGCTTTTTTTTTGGTCCAGATTCATGTTGCATAGATTAGATGCTATTCAATTTAATGTAGTTTTCACACCTTAAAAATCATCAAAATTTCTTTAGAAGGTAATAACATAAAATTGCAAACGTGGTATTTATGATGTAAAGAAGTTGGATTGCATATCATGAACAAACACTATGGAATAAAAATATGTAGAACTTCCATATCACCATATAATTTTGTGTCTAAGTTTGCTTTTTGCATCAAGATATGTTGTGTACTCATCAAGAAATGAGTAGTCAGAGGTAAAATCTTTAGTTTTGATTTCAATGAAATAGTACATTATTTTACAAAGCATAAAGTATTTTCTGAATGGCAATTATCATTTTTTTAATGTTTCTACTCCAGCTTTAAGATTCATTCTTTTTCTGACAACATATCTTTATACATCTTCTCAAACTTTTTTCAAGTGTCAATTAATAAACATTCCTCTTCCTGGAACAAATTGTGCCCTAAATTCAAGCAACTGGTAAATTTAAAAATTTAATTCTTGATGCTTTATTTTTACAATTGGGTTCAGTCTGGAAAATTTTTTCCTGTCTATGCCTTATTTTATCTTCCATCCAATTGTTCCTGTTTTCATATTTATGTCTTTGATCCAATTTGATTTCATATCAGTGCATGGTCTTGATTCAATCTTCTGCATATGTGTAATCAATTTTACCAGCACTGTCTTTTTAAAAAGCTGCTTTTCCTCTGGCCTGTAATCCATAATATGAATTTCCAAATTCAGTATTTTGGCCCCATTCATCAAAGATGAGATGGGTTATTGTGTCTGGAGTTTTTTTCTTTATCTTCTATTCTGTTATTTTGATCCACATGACTGTTTCTGTCTCAGGACCATGCTGTTTTATAAACACAGCTCTGTAGTATAATTTGAAAGCCTGGACTGTAGAGCCTCTCACCTTGAT
>NW_004524725.1:5806940-5811729 GCF_000260255.1 Octodon degus | reverse complement strand
ATAATATTTGAAATATTTTTTCTCTCCTGAATCATATGTTTATTTGTAGCAAGAAGCAGTACAAGGCCACTTCAAGGAATGAGGGCCTGGAGGTGGATCACCACTGAACAAGAGGTGGCGAAAATGTGTTATGGGGTAGGGGCTGGGCCTCCCCTTTGTGCAAGGTTTAAGATTAATTGGATAGTGGGCTTGTTGCTAGAGGTTTGGTTTTGTGAGCTAACAGGGACATTTGGGTAGTTGTGGCCAGTGCTGGAGTGTGGGGGAATTAAACCACTACCTGTCAGTTTCAGAAGAAAAAAGCCACAAAACTGCTTGAAAACTGCTTGCTGCTCAGAACCACAGAGGCTGCTAGTTCTTCCATCTAAAATGAATTCTAGCGCAGGGGCCGGGGGTTCGATCCCCAGGCCTGCTGTGCCAGCCCCGCCCCCGGGGCGCGCTGAGAAGGCACTGAGACTGGGAGCGGTGGCTCAGGCCTGTAATCCCGCTCTTGGGAGTCTCTAAAGAGGCAGATCTCTACGAGTCTCATCTAGTAGTGAAACCTTGAACACCCTGCAGACCTTTGCCTAAAATAAATAAGTAAACAAATAAATAAAATGTATTCTAACCTTTAAATCCTCCAAAAGTTCTTTCCCTAGAGCTGCACTGAGAGTAATATTAATAATTTCGGTGCTGAAGGTTTGGTAGGATTACATTTCCTTTATTAATTCTTCAGTATCATAATCCAGTTGTCAAATAATAGGGTTAAGATAAAAATATTTTCTCATATCTGTCTGTCTCTGTCTCTCCCCCCCAATTCACATCTATTTTTACTTATTCAAAATTCTACTTTGTTTTAGTTGGTTGCTACATTTTTAAAAGATGTATTTGTTTGTTTGTTTGTTTGTTTGTTTGTCTGGTACAAGGTCTCCTTATACAGATCAAAGTCATAGTGATCCTCCCCCGTCTCAGCTTCCCCAGCAGGGGGACTCTAGGCGTGTGCCACCACGCCTGCTTTTGGTGGCCAGAATGGCACAGGGCCAGCAGAGCATGAAGTGAATTTCAGATCAAATCTAGGTCCTTGTGTGTGACAGGCAGGTGCATAGGCTGCTGAGCTACCTCCCTAGCCTGGTTTCTACATTTTAACCTTGCTTTTTTTCTACAATGTTGCTGCCATTCTGTTTGCGATATAATCTAGGCAGTTGGCTCACACTTGATTACATATTATCATATTATATTGCCACTAATATTTCCTAAGATTCAAACTATGAATTAAAATTCATTGTCTGTTTCCTCTAATGTCTTCCAGGGCCAAACCCCAGACTATTCCATTTGTCTTTTGATTCTACGATGAACCAGATTGACTTAAGGAGTACCTGGAATTTACACCTCTTCCTCCAACCAGAGTCATTTTATCTATTTTATATTCTGTGTCCTTTTTACATTGTGGTTTGTCCTTTGCAGGGCACATTACTCAAAAAATTTTATTTTAGAGAGAAGGTTGTGGGGCCCTAACAAAGTAGAAATCAGAAAGTATAAAAACAAAGAGGTTATTGAAGAAATAGTTGTGTGGTAGATGATATGGACTGAATTGCTTATGTGAAAAGTAGACCCTGAAAAGAAAGATTTGTGCTAATGTTGTTTGAGCAAGTTCTCATGGCTATATCTTGTATTCTGAATATCTACTATGAAGAGAGCAATACTTAATGTATTACTTATCGTAACTCACTAACCTGTTATGAAACTTTTTATTCTTATTTTTATTTTAGTTCTTTTTAAAAGAGGAAAAGAAGTAAAAAAGTACAGAACATTGTGTCATCCTTTTGACAGGTCACTGATTGGTTAATCAATTAATGTGGGAAAAAGGTAAAAGTTGTAGTGCAGATACTGGATGTAGCCTCTTAAGAATAATTACTAGAGGGGCTGGAGATAGAGCTCAGTGGTATAAAAGCCTGCCTGTCCTGCTCAGGGTCCCCATTTTGAGTCCAAGTACTGAAAATAATAATAATAATAATAATAATAATAATAATAATAATAATAATAATATCTCTATTGCCTTTAGATGATAAACCTATTGCACTTCAGCTCTTAATCAAGCAATGGTGATTATTTTGTCTTTTTGTCTTCATTGTTTGTGGCTTCACTTGAGTTCTTTATTCTGTACACTTAAAAGAAGCCTTAAAGCAATGCCTGCATTACTTCAGCATCCTTCCCAAAGTTCTGTATTACTTGTCAGAAATGAAAGAAACAATCTAAGTGAAGAGTATGGAAAATAAACAGATGTATATTTGGAACTTTGTCTGTTTCTCAGTAGACATTTAAAAGAGGTTGCAAGTTCCTGTGCCAATCTTCACAACAAAAAGCATAAAATGAAACTCAATGGCTTTGCATGTACCCATTAAATATTTGAATTCTCAGAGAAAATTGCCTACTGCACAGACAGACTGAGAACAGATAACAAAATCATAGTTTACCTGAAGAGTCAAAGCCCATTAAAAGAAGTCCAGTGCTGGTGCCAAATCAGTAGGAAGAATTTCCAGCTGTAATTGCCAAATTCTGGAGGCCGAATGTACTTGACTTAGAGCCAAGTATTTCAGAGGGGTCTCCACACTCCTAGAATTTTATCTTTAGCAGCTCTATCACTTTCATCAAAAACATGGAAGCAAATGCCAGGTTGCTTAAAAATAAAGAGGCTAAGCATTGATTTTTTACATGCTACAAGGTCACTTTTCTCTCTTACAATTAATCGACTTTACATAGCCCTACTCTACTGGGTTCCCAACAAACATGAGGGCGAGGTGTCTAGGCACATCTCACCCTAGCCTTCCAAATGGAGGAAAGGAAATGTTCAGCTCAGGCTCCTCAATGTGAGCTTAAGTCCTAAGCAGAATCTTCAGAATGTTTTCTCTTCCCCAACTCTTTATCACCAAAATAAAAGTACTGATCACAATAGTAAGATATTACAGAATGAAGACATAGAAAGTATCTCTAGGAAAAGCTCAAAGACAATAGAGGAAATGCAAACAATCACAAACAAGGAAACTTTAGAAACAAACTACATGTAAATAGTAAATAATGCTTAACTATTGGCCAATAAACATAAGGTAGAAGCTTGCAACTCTTGTTTGTTTTACTAAATACATCATGGCAAAGTATCAACAAAAACTGGTCAAAACATATAGTTTTCCCTATAGTTAAAATAAATAGGTGATTATTTCCCAAGTTGTAGCACATATTGTCATAAAAAAAGAATGAAAAATACTTTTCCTAACACTTTAAGTGAGAATAATAAATGCAAATCACAGGAGACCCACAGATAGGACACAACAGCCATAAACTATGGTCTTCAATCTTGCTTTGGGTCCTACTATTAAAGACTACTTACCCTACTGGGATGCAGGCAAATTTCTACAGTTAGGAAGTCTACATTTCTGATATAAAGCCTGAAAATTATTAGCTGGAACAAAATGCAAATAATTCCGTATAGTCTTACAAATACAGATTGCATCACCAAATAATAACTTCACAATAGTTTTATTCACTGTCAGACAAATACCAGGTAACCACCCTACCTCAACATTCAGGGCTCCTCTGAGTTAGTGAAAGATGAGCACTGACTCAGGTGCTTATGTTAGCAGTGGAATACAAAGAAAATTGAAGGCTTTCTCTCTGCCTGTTAATCCATAGAAACAATCAGTGTCAAAAGAACTGGAATCTGAAATGCTTTCTTTCTCTTTTTAATCACAATGGCATAACTCAGGTTTATAAAACTGAGCTTGTATTGTCTAAGAAAAATTAATAGTTTATAAGTTTTGTTTTACAAGGAAAGAATATCCCACAATATTCCATCTGGCAAGCACAAGGTCCTGAGTTCAATCCCCAGCACTGCATGCCGTGCTGGCCTCAGAACGCCAGGCACACCCTTCCAGCCTTAAAACCGGGTGTTATGGAGCATGCCTGTAATCCCAGCACTTGGGGAGCTGAGACAGGAAGATCATCATTAGTCTGAGCTGTGCAATAAGACCTTCTTTTTTAGAAAAATCCATCTAGCATCTTCCTAATTTTTGTTGATGTTCTGAGAAAATCAATATTCTCTATTTTAAATAGAGATTGATAGATTTTCCCTTGATCAGATACGAGTCATGTATTTTCTTCTAACTAAACTACTCTAGTTTCATCTCCATTTTAATCATTAAATATACTTGTAATGTATTTAGTTTAATAAGATTAAAATAAACATTTGTAAACTATTAAGACTGGGGATGTAGCTCAGTGGCACAGCACTTGCCCAGTAACTAAGTACAAGACTTTGAGTTCAATCAGTTACCAAAATGAATAAATAAAAAGTTAACCAAACATTAGTGTATTTAATCCTTTACATTAAAATTTCATTTCACATTCATTTTCCTCCTTGAAGCGTAATTTATGGAGTTAGAACAAAATTTATTCATTCATTTTCCTTCATAGTAAAGAAAGCTTTTGCATTCATTATTACTACAGCGTAATATTTATGTGAAAACAATTATATTTAGAAAAATTCTCCTTAACATTGTCTTAAACAGATAGTGAGGTTAAGCTTAACAACCTAAGTTGTATGGTAAAAATAATAAGCTTGTCTTCTGGATGGTTAACAACCTAAGTTTGCAGACCAAAATTAGAGAAAAAGGAGGGCTGCAAGGAAAGCCAATATTTTGGTCCTAGCCTTCTAAGGTCAATTAAGACTCAGGACATGTGAGAACTTCTACTGTAATGTCATGTAACTTAATAGTGTCCCAAATTTTCTGATCAAGGAGATCATGGGGACAAAGGGGAA
>NW_004524725.1:5792211-5795840 GCF_000260255.1 Octodon degus | reverse complement strand
GTATAGGCTGTTCCTTCAGAAAAGAGGTTTCTCTTGGCTCTTGATTGTGCAGGAACAGGTCTGATTTTGTCTGTCCGCTGGCTCTTTGGCAAAGATATACCACAGCCAGAGTGCTTCTCTGAGTTTGCACGCCCATCCCGAGCTACGGGAGAGGGAGAAAAAAGAAAGGGTGAAGATTAAGAGAGTGTAGTGTCATAAAGGCCTTAAAGGGCAACTTCTCATGCCTTAGTCCCTTTCTGTGACCACACAGCCCACTAATACCATCACCCCTGGAAGCGAGCTTTTCATCTCAACCTTTGCCTGGTATTCATTCAGACCGGAACGTTTTATCCTCAGAATTGTAAACTACTGGGAGAGTTTTAATTTTTTTTCCGCCAACTACTAGTACTGTTACTAAATAGATAAAATTATATGTAAATTTCACTTTATAAAGTGTTAATGAAAGACTATAATCTAGAAATAGAGTATCAATGAAAACGCTAGAATTTAAATATTTTTAAAAGAAAAATATAAGTTATTGAGAAAATACTTTATGGGTAAACTGTTTCATGTAAGCACTTTTAGAGATATTACCTGGCAATTAAAAGTCATTATTTAGAGTTAGGGAGCTGGCTCGGCTGTCTAAGTGTCTGCCTGGCAAGCACAAGGACCCCAGTTGATCCCTGTCATGCTGAGCCTGAAACCCGGCATGGCTGTGCAGTCCTGCACTCCCAGAACTGGGGAACCTGAGACAAGAGGATCAGCACAAGTTCAAGCCTAGTAACGAGACCCTGTATTGAAAGAAGGAACGAAAAAATTGTTATTTTTTTTAAATTTCACATTTTGCAACAATAAAATACAAATTTGATGATGACTACTCTTTTATTATTTAAGAAATTTACTCATAATTTTTTTAAATGCATTTGGTACAGGGTCTCACTACAAAGCCGGGACTCCTAGTGATCCTCCTGTTTTCAGCCTCCCTAGTGCTGAGATTATAGGCGTGAGTCACCATTCCCGGACTTTGTGGCTGGCTCAGGGTGCGCAGGGGCACGGTCAGCAAGGCATGTGGTGCCGGGGGTGGAAGCCCAGGCCCTGTGCTTGCCTAGGCAGGCTCTTAGTCCAAGGAGTTATCTTGCCTGCCTTTACACAACATATTGAAAAGGAATATATTCAAGAAAAATACACCTTTTCCTCAACTGCTGCCAGGATGCTGGGTTCTTCCGCACCAGCTAAGGCTGCGTGGGGCGAGGACCTGACTTCATCCTGCAGCCGGAGCAGTACAGGACACCCACGCACTGCCTCTGTCTCTAAGCTGGCCTGCATGTGCTCAGGCCCCAGCTTGCAGGAGGACGAGGTGAGCCTCGTGAAGGGTAAGATCGAAGCCTTCTTCAAAGCAGCGGCTGTCAGTGTCGAAACTTTGCGGCCGGCTGGATTTGCAGAGGCCCCGGCTGTGGCAGGACTGCGAGCCGGTGCGCGGCGGGGCTGGTGGACTGGCTCCCCGGCTGGGGCTGCGCCTGCAGAAGCCCTGTCCGCTGGCCGCTGTCCCCGGCTGAGGAGAAGCCGGAGGCCCAGCCAGAAGAGTCGGAAACGTCTGAGCACGACATGCGCTTCGGTTTTAATGGCTGAATCTCATTTTATGACATTGTCGATTAAGACTGAATAGCTGTAGACAACAACTTAGAAGAGTAAGGAAAATCATCGTAAGAGGGAAGAGTTAATTAGGGCTAAGAAACAGATTTATGGCCACGAATGTGCAGACTATTTTATTTCCTTATTTTATTTTTAATGTGTTGCTCATTTTAGAAACCAAGAATTTTTTAAAACTTGTTTACTACACGGCCAAGTTGTATTTCTATTTAGAAATAAAGATATTGTTGAACATGTAATACAAATATTTACTATAATCTCCCAGATGACAAATTATTTCAATTATAAAATTGAAAAATTCAAAAATAGTCCATTTGATTTAAGTTTATTCTCCCCTTTCACTTTCATATGTGTTCCTATTTAGACGAGAAGCTATAAAAACGGCATGCATTCGTCATTGATTTTAGATTCTCCCTTCACCATCAGGACAGGAGTAGAAAAGGAAATTAGATGAGCTGACTAGGATCCTGTTTCAATTGACTGAGTCATTCAGATGTTCATGTTTGTTCTAGACGCTGTGCGAAGCAGATGCTGGAGTGGCAGAAGGTAGAGTCTTGCTGGAGAAACCACAGGGCCTGATGGGAAGCGCTGTGGTGGGCTTGGTCCTGACCCCCCAAACCCCCAGCCCCTGACCCTCTCACTCAGCGTCAGGCCTGCTGCCTGAGTGAAATATCTGACTGCTCCTCTGCAACCGGAGGGGCAACTCATTCTGGCTCAATTCAGGAGGAGTGGACATTTCTGCATCTGTATTTAGGTAGTACGCCAACTGCGATGGCATGACACCAAAGCACAACAGGCAAGGTGAAGAGGTAAAGAATCAGAAGTCTGCATCCACACTTCAAAAGGTTATTAATGAGCACCTAATGCGAATTATAAAGTACATATAAACAATTGAAAAGCTATAGTGTCTTTTATATGCAGTGTATTATGAAATATATCCAATATAGAAAAACACGTATCATTAAAGAGGAGAATTTATGAAGGTCATATGTGAAAGTTAAAGAAATTGTAGAAAATTAAGATAATATTTATTAGTTCCCTAATCTTATTTCTGAGTGATGTTGATAAATGTTCTCCTAAGATGGGACATTTATCTGAGGTTTTCAGGGGTGTATATAGCATCTTATGATATCTTTGTCAGAGCATCATGGTTCTACCTTACAAAGGACATGGTTACCACCAGCACTATTCGAGACAGTAAGCCATCTTTTTTTGATGTAAGAATTAATATGCTTAAAACTCATATCTCATCTCTACGTACAATGCTTATGCTTCATTATTTCCTTTCTTTCTTTCTCTCTTTCTTTCCCTTCCTTTCTTCCTTGTTTTGTAACTGGAATTGAACTCAGGACGTTGAGCTTGCCAGGCAGAGGCAGTGCCCCTGAGCTATCTCTTCTGCACACTTTAATATTTCTGACTAACTTCAGACATACAAATCAGAAAGGATATTCTTGATTTTTTGGTAACAGAGTAAAATATAATGGCCATGTGCAAAAATCTTTCTGACCTTTCAAGGGCACACTGAATTATGTAAAGCGCTGGAAGAACAGTAGGAAAATATACTCACAATTAACAGAAATGTAAGATATTGTTCTTAATCTGCTTAACAGAACAAAGTTCTGCCTTTCAGCATCCTGAAAATATGACAGCTGAGTCAGAGATAATAACACGTTGTATGTGAGAATGTGCTTTAGGAAGATCCAAGTCTCTGCAAATGAAACACATCTAGTAAGAAGACAGAAATTTAGCAGCAAAAGACAGACACTGCTGACAAGTATTCAAATAAACAAGAGGTAGAAGTAGGCTGATTTTCTTTAAAACTAAAGCCTTTTTACTTTGAGGTTGGAAAGAGAAAGTATGGCTATGTGCAAGTTGGAAAAGGATCAAAGAGGAGGAGAAAAAATGGATACTACTGAGGCACATCCTGGCATCCGGGGTAAAACAAACCTGATCCTGAGAAAGGGCACAAATCCCAAGGCAAAGAGAAGATTATATATATA
>NW_004524725.1:5785120-5791711 GCF_000260255.1 Octodon degus | reverse complement strand
TAAGACTGTAGAAAAGTGCTTCAACATGATGCAAAATGGTGTCACTTGGCCAGTGGTTGCTGGGTACTAAGCATTTATCTTCTAAAACTAAAATCTGGAGCGATTACAGCTTCTACTCATTTCAGCGAAGGGACAATCTGGATGCTGCGACATAATATATGCAGGTGAGAGCGAGAAAAATAAGTTGACTTCAATGTTTAATATTGTTCTTTTTAGTAGTAATATTAAATCAAAAAAAGTTGAGGGTTGATTGGAATTTAATTAGGAAAAAGGCAGTAAGAGATGTGACCGTGTGCGGACAGACTAGAAGAAGCTTTTGAGATAAGAAATGGCTTCATCGTCTCTGAGAAATGAGTGAGGCCAGTGTGGCAAGAACAGAGTCCAAGTCTAGAACCTAAGAAGGCTAACATTAAGGAACAAAGAGGTTTCCGGATTTGTAGAGGTCTCTTGGGCCAAGTGGGTAGTTTCTTACTGTTTTAGTTATTTCTTCACTCGTTTCCTGATACATTTTGCTATTAATTTTCTGTTTAGAAAAGGTCTCTTACAGAGTACTGAGCATCAAGGAGTCTGGGTCTGCTTGTGTAAACTGTGTTTGGCTCTCAGTGGCTGTTTCCAAGAGAACTGCCCTTAATTTTAGAACAACTCACTGGCAAGTCTTCACCAATCACTTCTCTGTCGGCGTTCCCATGGCTGTTCTCAAAAAATTTCTAATTATCTCATGAAGTTTCTCAAGCTCACATCCGTGAATTCTCTACTTTAGTTTTCAACGTTTCTATTTTGGACTTTAATTCTGGGAGACCAATTTAATTTATATTGCTTCATAATTGGATCAGTTTAAGAATTGCTTTGATCATGGCGATAATAATAACTTTCTTTACAATAAATTCTATTTAAGTTGTAACTTTATATCATTTTGATATATATCATTTTGAGATGTTTATGAGCTCATCATCTATTTTAGAAATTCAAATGTACTCACTTTAAAGTCATTATCATGGATGGCTAGTGATGTGGAGCATTTTTTCACATATTTATTCCCTTCTTTACTATCATCATCTGAAAAGTGTATGCTCATCTCGCATGCAAATTTCTGGACTGGATCTTTAAATTTAGTAGCCCTAATATTGTTTAGTTCTTTAAAAATTCTAGAGAACAGACATTTGTCTGAGTGATTATTAGTTAAGATGTCCACGTTTGTGGGTTGTCTTTTCACTTTCTTGGTAATTTCTTTTGATGTGAAAAAACTTCTCAATAAGAGGTGGTCCCAGTTGTTAATTCTTTCAAGTATTTCTCATGCGATTTGATTTTGTTCATGAACTCTTTGCCTATCCCTATGTCTTCAAGAGTTCCTCTCACTTTCTCTTGTAGGAGATCTAGTGTTTGTGTTTTAATTTTCAGTTCTTTAATCATTTTGACTTTAGTTTACTGCATGGTGATAGACCTGGGTCAAGTGTGAGTTTTTGGCATGTAGAGAGCCAGTTTTTCCAGCACCATTTGTTAAAGAGGATATGTTTCTTCCAGTGAGTACGTTTGGCCCCTTTGTCAAAGATTAGGTGGCTAAGTGTGTTCTTAGAGGCCTCTGCATTGTAAATTGAAGCAACACTGAGATACCACCTCACCCCAGAAAGAATGGCTATCATAAAGAAATCAACCAACAACATGTATTGGAGAGGCTGTGGGGTAAAGGGAACCCTTCTCCACTGTTGGTGGGAGTGTAGACTGCTGCAACCATTATGGAAATCAGTGTGGATACTCCTTAAAAAACTAGGACTGTAAATCCCATCCAAGCCTGCTATCCCCCTGCTGGGAATTTTCCAGGAGGAACTGAAAGTGTCACATCATAGTGATATATGCATACCTTTGTTTATAGGAGCACAATTTGTGATAGCCAGATCTTGGAAACAACCAAGATGCCTGTCACATGTGGAATGGTTGAAAAAGATGTGGTATTTTTATACACAGAGCAAATTGGTCAATCAATGGCCATGACTCATCCACATGGCTGACACTGACAAAGGATCTACAAAGTGCAGTACAGGGTTACAGGATAAATCCTGAGGGTACTTGACTGACCTTATCAGATAGAAAAGTTACATTTCTTGTTGTATAGGTCTTGCTTTAATCTTGGTCAACCATTCAGCAGAAAAGTATAAAAACAAGGTATATAAAGTAAAGCCATATTAATATGATGAGCTGTAAAAGGCTCAAGTAAATAACTTCTGAGGATAACGCACTAATATTAGAGACTGCTAGACAGTTTTGGATTGTTTAGCTGAATTCAAACACCTATAGTATTTAGATGCCAATAGAATATTCACTTCTGACGGGACTAAAAAAATGGGGGGGATACAAAGGAAAGATCATTTTGTATTTATATATACAAAATAGTTAGGATAGATATTCAGATACTTTCACTTAATTCATTGAGAATAAAGCAGTGTACTGATAGTGTTTGGACAAGATATCCTGTCTGCTTCTTGTACTATGGATAACCACTACGAAGATAACAAGGTACAATGTATTGATTATCGAAACTGTCCTATTAATCAGCTTTGAAAATGTCTCATTCATATTTGTTTCTCAATTAAATTAAAAAGAAATAAAAAATAAAATAAAAAAGAAGAAAAATATAGAAGAGCATTGAGCAAAGTAATACAAGTCTTTCAAGAAAACTAGTTCCAACCCCTGCAAAACTCTTTCAAGAATAATGGAGAAGTGAAATACCTCCATGAGAAAGAACAACTAAAGAATTTCATGATGACAAAGTGAAGCCTACATAGACTACTAAAAGATGTTCTAGAGAGGGAGCAAAAATGACCACAACTCCATGTATGTGAATGGAAAGAACTCACCAAATAAGGCAAACAAACACAGGAGAGTAAGCGGTATGCAAAAGCAGTCTTTCAGTTATTCTTTTGTATACAGCAGCAAAATATTTCCATCAGCATACTCTACAAATTGACTTCTCCTGCATCCTATGGGTGATGATTCTGTCTGGGTCTACAGGGTGGATATCAAGGAAATAGCAGCGTCTCAGGCCCACAAGTGATACCTGACCACCAGTAAGCATCATGGACACTGTCCAGGTCCACGACATTCTAGAACTTGGTGCGATATCCTAACCCCAAACTGTTTAGAAGTGCTGCTCATTTATTTGCCATTACAGTATTTATCTTATGTTTTATTTTTAGTAAATTTTTACTATGATGAAAACTTTCTTAGTTCGTTTTGAAATATTTAATTTTTAATTAATAAATATTTAATTGTTCTGAAAAAAAGTCATTATCATATTCTTTACATTAAATTTTTTCATAAAATAATTTATGGGGGGAACTACCCACTCACCCGCCCTCCTGTCCCTCTCTTGGGACAGGAGCTTTCTTTCTCTCAATAAATATATTCAGCTCATAAAAAAATAAAAAAACAAAATAAAATAATTTATAAATAAATTAGGGTTTTATTGACATGTTAAGCATTATTTTTCCTTTCTTGGTTTGGATCTTTGTCAATGTATTACTCATTAAAGAAAGGCTTTATGATTTCACCTATTTTACTTTTGTTTTAAGTCTTTGTGTTCCTTTTTCCAGGTTGGGAGTTTGTTGTTGCCCGCTTCCCTCCCTGGACCTTACAATCTGGGGCTGCTGATCAGAAGTAACTGGAGAGATCGCAGGCTCAGACCCTGCACTGGAAGCCAAACTGTAACGGCAGGCACTTCCCCTTCGTGGCCCAGATGAGCAGTATCTATAAACTCCGGAGCCTCAGGGCTCAGTTCCAGATGGCTTATGCGCTTTGTTCCTGGGTGCGGAAAGTTCTCCGGCTAGCACTTTAAAATTGTGAACTTGGCTTTGCTTCCCTGCGCCGCATGCCCACTTATCCATCAGAAATAAAGCTCCTCACACCTAGCCTGTTTCTGGAATTCTAATTCAGCAAGTTCACAGTTTTAGCTTTTATTTCCTGATAATAAATTGAAAACTTGATCTTGTTTTGGAGGGTGCCCAAAGTCACAAATATAATGTAATATGAAATGGAATCATTTTATGTCAGGGAGTGTATAATCCAAATTACATTTTTAAAAGATTTCTTGTGCAGCTGCATCCAAAATGAATATAAGAGGGTAAAATAGAAGCAATAACAGGAGTATGGATAAGAAAAACAGCTATACGAGGACATGAGAAGAAACACTTCTGTGAAATGCTGTAAGTTTAGCTGAACTCAAAGCTTAAAATAGCAATAACCTCAGTCCTGATTAAAGGGTTACAGTTATTATTAGAAATCACAATAAGAAATGGAAGAATTCATGTTTTAGCATTAATTCTTTGCAATTGATTCACTTTTTTTGTGTTTCAGTGTAGATCCCATCCCTGGACCATTCACCATCCTTTGATTATAAAATTTCATATACATATGCTTTATTTCTATTTTACTGAACTTTTAAAAATATTAATAGTTAACCATGTTATTGTGTCCTAAGTTTTATTTCTTATTTTCTGAGATACAGAACGATATGACTCAATTCCCTTCTGGTATGAAAAATCTACAAAAATACATTTTAAGGTACAACTTTTATATTTCAAATATTGTATTATTACATAAGTAACAAAACTGAAAGAAGTGTGGATATGTAGAAACTGAATGGGTGCTGTATTTATTTTTAAGACTTAACATTTATATTCATTGCTGTGTCTAGGATATTTTCATGAAAAAATTAAAATCTATCTAATTGTTATAACGCTTGCATAACATAAATCTTAAAACATAAAGTTGAAATAAATGCACTGAGATATATTCATATGAAAACAATTATTTCTGTAAGTACTTAGTCACTTACACTTTTCCAACAATGAAAATGCTAAAAACACACAGAATTAAACAGATAAAAGGAGTGTAAAAGCTATCATACAAGCTTTCAAAACAAATGTCATATAAATGAACTATTTATATTCATACAAGCTTTCAAAACAAATGTCATTCAGTCATGGTCTATATTTCACAGCTGTGGTCATATTTATTTAAGGAATATGATCATTCATACTTTTATAGTAGACTGAGATATCATTGTTCAATAAACTTTTCTTAGGTGGCCAGAGTGACCCCAATCAATTTGCCAAAACAATAATTTTTTAAGTGCTTTAAGGCAGTTGAAGAATTACAGAAGAAAAAAGACAATGTTAAGTTTTATAATTGTCCTTTCGGGTCTTTAAAATTAATTATTCTCGACAGAAAATACTGACTACAAAATATCTGAAGAACACGAAGAAAGCTTTCTACAGTGAAATAACACTGGGTACCACATTTTATTATGATAGGGATTTATTTAATATTCTATTACAGTAATGTGAAAATCTCCAAACATGTTATATACAGACAGTTAAAAATTTCCAGTCTTCATCACTGCCCTCCTTGCCCTTTTACCCTGTCTCCCCATCTTTGGCAAGATAATTGTTCCTGGGGTATAAAATACATAAATTTAGAGTCTCTTTATAAGAACAACTTTATTTGTTACTCTAGCTTCTTATATTCTTAATAAAATTTCCCAAGGCTCAAGATAGAACTTTTCAAATTACCGATCTGCCCTTCACAGAACATAAACTGTATGCAGCAGCCTCAGATCAAAAACCTCCTGCTGGAGGTGGAAAATTTTTGCGGATTGTAATTGAACTTCTTTCTTCCCAGGTACTGCACAAATCCTTCCCTCAAGCTCAGGAGGAACTTTAAATTTCAAGGACAAAGGAGAAATCTCTCTGTGTAGTCGCTGCCTAATCCCTGTTAAATTTCTGCTATTTTTGTCTCAGGTGATATACCTGTAGTTCTTATCCTTTTGACTTATGTACACACTATAATTTCTTTAGTGAAGAACTGCATATTATATCTGTATCTATTTCAAAGCTATAATCCCATGTGCACTTTTTCTTTTATGTTATATGTTAAATAATTGTTATTTTCTCCTATTATTTCATTTATATGCATAGGTATATTTAGAAGTTATTTTAATTCCATCCTTTTTATAGACCTAGTTCTCAATAATTAGTTAATTCAATTCATATCTGTTTATATGTAATCTACCTTGTATTTAAACTGAGTAAAATGCATCAAATTCAAATGTTAAAACAAAGCATGAATATTAAACTTTAAGTTTACACAGATGGAGTTGAGAAGAATAAGGACTCTCCCAAAATATCCAGATCTGAAGTCATACAGACTGTAATATGCTACATTATATGACCAAAGAATAGAACTGTAGATAAAAACAAATTTTCTGTATCCTTAGTTTAGAATAGATTATCCTTGGATTACCCTGGTAGATCCAATGTAATTCTAGGTGTTCTTTAAAATAGTGAGACAGAAGTGGAGGAGCTCAAAGTTGGAAAGAAATTACAAAGGCAGTGCACTGCTAGCCTTAGACCTGGACGAAAGGACGTCACTCCCACAGAGCAACCTTTTAAACTTGAAAAGAAAATTAAAAAAAAAAGATAGCTGGATTTTAACAGTGATCTTCAAAAAAGAACACAGTTCTGTCAATACTTTTATGTAACAACAGTGAGATTTCTAACATAGGATACTCTCTTCACCGCTATAATCCATTTGTTTTGT
>NW_004524725.1:5778257-5779615 GCF_000260255.1 Octodon degus | reverse complement strand
ATTGATCCAGCTGTGCCTGGCTTGGGTCTGGCTCTTGTGCTCAGCTCCTTACTGCTGCTGCCCTTGGGGGTGAACCTGTTGTGCCCCTCTGGCAAGATGTTCTGCTCCTGTACTAGCTGAGTGGTTCTGTCCCCTAGTCTCTCTGCAGGGAGTGCAGTTGCAGTGTTTCACTCCAGACCTCTATGTCAGGCCTGAGCTGAGTCTGGAGGGGACAAGCGGGAGTAGGAGGGAGAGGAAGCTCTCCCAGACACTCACTAGGCCTGTGCTATGACTGGATCTGGGGGTCCACAGAACGTGGCAGAAATTGTCACTAGTCGTGCAGGATGGGGTGGGGTGCTGTGGAGTGTTGGGGGAGTCCCAAAGGGGTAGAAGAGGATCTCACCCAAGCTGCCTGTGGGCTTGGACCAGCAGGTCCCACAGGTGCAGGGTACCCAGTAGCTCTCCCACACACTCCTCAGGCCTGGGCTAGGACTGGATTTCACAATGTAGTAATTATTGAAACTGTTCTACTAATTGAATTTGAAACTGTCTCATTGCTATTTATTTCTCTATAAAATTATTGAAAAAAGAAGAAAAGGACACCAGAAGAAAGGAATATTTTAAATATATTGGAAGATCCCTTCAAAGCAAACACAGAGAAAGTTATCTACCGACAAATGCAAAACAATGGAGCCATTTGGAAGAATATGGTGGATTGCTTTTTTTAAAGGGACTTGAAACAAGAGTTTAAAGCTAAACTGAGTATTACCTAGTCTGTGGTGTAAATGATGAATAATACAGGTATTGCTTTTTGACAAGAAAAAAAATACAGATATGTTGAAATATGTTTATACTATTTAGTATATATGTATATTACATAGTGATAGAAGGAAAAAAAACTATATTTGAAAAGCAGCGTCACAAAAATCCCAATGAAATGACTGAACAATAAAATGCTACCTCATAATAAAATATATTTCAGATATTTTGCCAAAATGCTTCTGAAATTATTTTTTGATATCACATTTAAAGTCAGTACCTAAAAAATGTAAGGTAACTACAATTACACTTGTAATTACTATAATTAGAAATCATTATTAGAAAAATATCACAATATCTGTGGTGATTAATTGTTGTCAATTTGAAGAGTAATTCCCCGCTGACTTGAGGCAGCGTGGTTTTCTGCTTGGATGACCCACCTTAAGGAGGTTTGCTGGTGGAACAGTATAAGAAGACAAGGGAAGTGAAGGATTTCCGCTGATTTTCCTTGGTACATCATCCGCGTGGCTGACTCTTCTCAGAGGAGCTCTAGCTGTTCTGTTCAGAGAAGCTCTGGTCTTCACTTTGGCATTGGGTATGGTCTCCTGCCTTTTGGCAGA
>NW_004524725.1:5776175-5777577 GCF_000260255.1 Octodon degus | reverse complement strand
ACCTTGAAAAGTATAGTACTGTACATAATATTTAAGACTTCTCACAAATTGGTATACTTGAGACCTATTGATCAAGTTACATGAAATCTTAAGCACTTGGTTCAATGTATACAGATATTTTACTGTAAGATAATCTACAGTGTCATATATGAATTACTTTTCATTAGTAGTTTTAGATATATACATAAAATGTACATGTAAATATTTGCATGTTTATGAAATATATGTACAGAATATATTTTTGGAAATAAATATGTATACATATGTAGAGTAAGCATAAATGTTAGGAATACACACAACATACAGATATGCAATAGCTACTTTGAGAATCTTTAATCTCATAGAAGACACAGACAAAATGAACAGATTCCTAGAAAGATACAAATTACCAAAACTGAATCAAGAAGATATAACAACTCTCAATAACCCAATAACAGCCAATGAAACACAAAATGTAATTAAAAAAAAAAAACTACAGACAAAGAAAAGTCCAGGTACTAATGGATTCAGAGCTGAATTCAACAAGAAATTTACAGAATATGTCATTCCTATACTCCTCAAAATCTTCAATGAAATTGAAAAGGATGAATCCTCGCAAAATCATTTCTAGAGGTGAGTATTATATTGATACTAAAACCAGGGAAATACACAACTACAAAAGAGATTTTTAGTTATTATCATTTGGGGAACAAATGATGACCTTCACAAATATCGAGAAGGCCGGTGAGATAGCTCAATGATTTGATCTCCTTCCTGGCAACAGGCCAATCTCACTCAGGAACATTGATGTAAAAATCCTCAACGAAATCATAGCAAATAGAATACAGGAAATCAGCAAGAAGATTATACGGCATGACCAGGGAAGACTCATCCCAGGGATGCAAGGTTAGTTAAATATTCGAAAATCTATAAATGTAATGCACTATATCATTAGAGCAAAAACTAAAAACCACACAATCATCTCAATTGGTGCAAAAAAAGGCTTTTGAAAAAGTCCAACACTCATTCATGTTCAAAGTCCTAAATAAAATTGGAATAGATGGCCTCTATTTCAATCTGATAAAAGCCATCTATGACAACCTAATGGCTAGCATAATTATAAATGTGGAAAAACTGAAATCTTTTACTCTCAGATCTGGTACAAGACAAGGAAGTCTTCTATCACCCCTCCTATTCACTACACTTCTGGAAAAATTAGCTACAGCCATTAGAAAAGGGAGAGAAATAACAGGAATAACAATAGGTAAAGAAGAAATTAAATTATCATTATTTGCAGATGACATGATACTTAACCTGAAAGAACCAAAAAATCCACCAAGAAGTTACTAGAATTAATACAGAAATTTAGTAGTATAGCAGGATACAAAGTCATTACCCAAAAGTCAATAGCATTCCTCTACAC
>NW_004524725.1:5774099-5776075 GCF_000260255.1 Octodon degus | reverse complement strand
TAATCTATCTATCTATGTATCCATATATATTTTTTCCAGAATTCAAATATTGATATTTATTACATAAATTTGTACAAATTTATACAACTGACATGGAGCATTCCATATTTTAGTGTGTATAATGAAATATAGATAACTTCTAAATTTAAACAACTGTTAAAAAATATACCTGTGCCATTTAATTAAGCTAGCTTTTAAATATTGTCCACAATGCAATCTATAAATCTACATAGACATTTAGCTTGATTTTTCTCCTATTGTCCTCTTTTTTGCCTGTCATGTACATTTTCATAATTCTTCAGTATAATTTGGAAGGAACTAGATCACGACAGAACATTCAACTATTGATTTACATTTGTCTTTGCTTTGGAAAAAATTCCAGTGAAACATGTATAAAATCAGTCTACTTATGTTTCTTTAATGTTACCACAATCACTGAACTCAAAATTATAACACTGAAGTGTCTGATAGAGTTCCATATGTGCAAATTGTGCAGCTCTACGTAAAGCATACTAACTCTCGGTGAAATGTACTGATTTGAGCTCCTTAATAAAATATCTGACAACACAAATTTATAACTTGGACTGAAGAAACTATTATATACTCCTGTCTAGCACACTTATAACCAGAGGGATTGTCCTTACAAAGGATATATAATTTCTTTATGAACATATTTATCATTAATACAAAAGATATAGTAGAAAAATATAAAACTATTTTAACATCAATATCCATGCAAAACTCACTCCAAAACTTACTGGATGTAAGTAACATAGAGATTACATTAATAAATGAAATGTAGAGCCAAAGAAGTTTTTGCTGTATCTTTTTGCCTAATTGATCACACTGTTTAATGCACACAATAATTTCATAGTACCAGTGTGGGTTTTTTTCTTGTATTTTAGGGAAGGATCTACAGGGTGTCCAGGGTCTCACAACTAGATCGGACTCATAGTGATCCACCTGTTTACAGCCTCCCAAGAGATGTGATTGCAGGCGCACGCCACCATGCCCAGTCTCAATTGACATCTCAGTGCACCCTGGGGGTGGGCCAGGCAGGGCAGGCCTGGGGATCGAACCCCGGGCCCCTCTGCCTACTTGTAGGCACTTTAGTCTGCTGAGCTCTTTGCCTGACCCTTGTAAATTTTATAAGTAATAAAATTTTCTAAAATTTTATATATTAAAAAATAAAGGTACAGGAAACAAGAAAGAGGCAAGGTTATTCATTTTGTCCTTAGGGTTATGATAAACACTGAATCACAATTAGCTAAAGAGATTTTTTTGAAGGAAGATTCCAAGAATTGGGGATGTCTCTTCTAAAACAGCTGAACTGTTTATCTGGCCAATGTACAAAATAGCCCTGTGGTCCAGGGAGCTGACAAAGGTGAGCAAAAATGATTAGAAGGAAGCGAAGTCAGGTAAGTGAACATGAAGGAGAACGTGGAGGGCTTTCAGGGAGACAGAGTAACTTTACCTTTCACGGAATAACCAGAAAGTCATTGCAGGATACTCTCAGCAAAATGCTGCAGTAAGCTAAGGAAAAGTTGATGGTTTCAAAAAGGGTACAGGATTAGGGAAAATGAGAAGATTCTGGAATCTAGATAAATTTGAAAGTGGTACATTTTGGTGTTGGGGTATAGTGTGAAAGAAAAAGCAGTGAGAGTTAAGAGGTACTTCAAATGAGCAACTGGGGAATTGCACTGCCAAAATTTCAGCAGGAAAATGTCATGGAGATCGAAATCTTGAGATTGTGTTTCTGCAGTCATGAGATGATGACACAGGACTACTAACTCTAGAACCAAAGAGATTCAAAGGGGCCGGCAGGAGAGCTCCGTGGACTAAAGCAACTGTTTAGGAAAGCTCAGGCAAGCTCAGGGGCCATGATTCAACCCCCTGCATGACATGCAGGGAGGGCTGAGCCAGTAACCAAATCCTAGAGTGGTGGTGCACACCTGTAATCCCAGAGCTGGGGAGGC
>NW_004524725.1:5773236-5773999 GCF_000260255.1 Octodon degus | reverse complement strand
TTGAGAAGTTATTGCACATCCAAAGAAATTATGAACAAAGTGGAAAGAAAACCCACAATATTGGAAAAAATCTTGACAAGTAAGCACTAGACAAAAGTCTGCTCGCTAGCATTTATAAAGAACTAAAAAACATTACGGCTGCATAATTCAAAGACCCAATCCAGAAATGGGCATCTGAGGTGAACATAAGTTTCTCAGAGGACAAAATTAATGAACCCAATAAATATAAGAAAAATGGTCCACATCACTAGCTATCAATGGAGTGCAAACATTGAGATATCATCTCACCCCAGAAAGAATGGCTATCAGAAAGAAATCAATTAACAACAAACATTGGAGAGACTGCAGAGAAAAAGGAATCTTTCTCCACTGCTGGTGGGAATGTAGACGGGTGCAACCATTATGGAAATCAGTGTAGAGACTCCTTAAAAAACTAGGACTGGAAAACCCATTCAAAGCAGCTATTCCCCTCCTGAGAATTTTCCCAAGGAACTGAAAGCATCATATCATAGTGCTATATGTGTACCTATGTTTAAAGCAGAACAATTTGTGATAGCCAAATCTTGGAAACAACCAAGATGCCCATCAACTGAGGAATGGATGAAAAAGATGTGGTAATTTTATACATCGAAGTGTTAGTCAGCTATAAAGAATGATAACCTCAAAGCTTTTATATTTAAGTGGATGCCACTTAAAGATATACTCATAAGTGAAATAAACCAGACACACATGTGTAAATATCATATAGTCTCCCTAGTATAAG
>NW_004524725.1:5771299-5773136 GCF_000260255.1 Octodon degus | reverse complement strand
AGATTCAGAGAATGTGTGAATCACTTCAAAATTTAAAACATTGAAAAAGACAAAAAGAAGACTCCTACAAAGGAGAACTAGTAAGAGAAACAGTGTAGGACAATATTTTAAAGTTTGTTGTCCTGGAAGCCAAACAAAGAGTTTCAAAGAGTAAGAAATGATTTGCAATATCAAATGATGCTGACACGTTAAGAGCAGGCTGAGAAATCACTGGGTTTAGCCATTGGAATTCATTAATGATGCAGTGGAGAGAAAAATTAATGCCGAAAAAAAGAATTAAAGTCAGAAAATATAATACTTTTAGAAGTTTGGCACAGGAGAGAATCAGGAGAGTACCTGGAGGGCACAGTCAATAAAAACAGGAATATTTAAAAATATTTTCATATGGGAAAAATAATAGCTTTTGATAGTACAGAGGAAAACATTGACAATTAATCTGTGTATCAACTTGTTAATAGAAATTTATTCCAACTTCTGCAGTTTTTTCAATGAGGCCACCAGTTGAGAAGGAGGAGGAGAAAAGTGACGAGGGGTACTGTGCAATGGACCTTTTGGGAGAGGGGCACCGCACAGTAGGACGGGCTGGCAGCAGCCGGAGCCTACTCCAGGAGATGCACTACGCTGAGTGCGGCATCAGTCATGAACTCGTAGTGGAATTTGCCTGCACTTAGCACATGCTCAGTGTGTAGATACTGCTGGAGTAAGCAGATAATTGTGTTCAACTAGGAACAAGGTTTTGCTCAATAAGAAAAAGGAAGATAACAAAGAGCTAGAGAGCAAGGCCGTAGTCTGCTGAGGAATTTGTCGTCTGGCAATTAGTGTCTCACCTGCGCTGTGGTTTTTTTCTTCACAACTGCCTTCTCCTTTCTCCAAGGCATGCTTTTATCTTATTTTTTTTTTCTTATTGAGCCCAAGGCTGCTCTACATGGCCAGTTGCTCCTGCTTCATTCATTAATCTTCATTCTCATTTTTCCAAATAAACTTTCAAAAGTAAACATCAGCAATAAACAAACAAAAATGTCATCTGGGGAGGCAGGAAAGCAAGAACGTTAAAGTGATTCCTTCCAGGATATAGGATAGCTGCATGGGAGAAGTCAGCAGTCTAGGGCTCACAGATCAATGCAGGCAGTCATCTGTTAAGGTATAAGACATATTATTGAAAGTCATGTGCATTGTTGACCAGTATGTAAGATTGCTTTTACACTACCATGCCAAACATCATAGGGCTAACCGACAAAGACTAAAATATTTTCTATCTAGAGCTAGCAGCCTTGTGGAGGATTGCCAACTGGTAGTGAACTTGTCAAACCCAGCGAAACTGAACCAGAGTCATGCTGGGTATGGGAGGCCCTCCTGAGGACTGTTTCAGCAGCAACATAAGAAGCAGAACTGAGAAGCTACTGAGAGGCTATTTGGAAAACCTGTTGGAAGCTGCTGGTTCTCTCAGGCTGTTTTCCTGGGGGATGCTGTCATGCTGGCTTTCCTGGTCAACCTGGTTGTTTGCAGGAGGAGGAGCTCAGGAGCTTGTTGCGAGTGGCTATGGTTCACTTTGGGGGAGGCCTGGTTCTCACCTGGATCATCGCTTCCTGGCTGTGAGGGGCAGCTGGTGCAGAGTTCACTCTCCTGGAGAACTTTTTGCATTGGCTTTCCTGATGGGAACTCAGATTTCTTCACTGCTGGAGAAACTAAGGACTTCACTGCTGCTGGGGATAGCTGCGACATTTTTGTGGGGGAGTTTTGTTTCTTACCTTGAACATTTCCTCCTGGCTCCTGTTCAGATCCCTCAACACAGATAATTCATTTTGCTGGCATGGACTTTGCAGCTTCCACCAATGAC
>NW_004524725.1:5769812-5770894 GCF_000260255.1 Octodon degus | reverse complement strand
TCTAGGTCTTCAGCTGGACTCATGCAAGGCATTAGTGTGGGACCAAGGCCTCACCTGGGTTCCTTGGGTCTTTGGTGTGTGAAAAGTATTCCTGCACTCTCCTTTTGTATATTATTCTTTGTATATGGTTCTTTATAAAATAACTATAAAATGTGTCCTATATTGTATTGTCCCCTTTCAAAATCCCAAACCATGACAGACATCTGACTTTTGTGGATGGTAGGCATTTTTATTTTATAACTGATTTCTACAAATCTGTATTTTATATCTTTATAAATACAGAATTTCTGTCTGTATTATCCAAATACAGAACTTCTTCCACCAAAAATATTGGTATGGAAAAGTAGACTCTGTATCTTTATGGAAAAAAGCTCTAGAATTATATTGGGCAGGATCAGCAACAAGGAGCAGTGCGCATATACTGTCTCCAGTTCAGCTGCCAAGATGGCTAGAAAAACTAACAGTCATCCTGAAAGCAATGCTTTTCTTTAAGTCAAATCATTCTGCAGTGACAACCGCTATTGTCAGCCTTCACACACGACAGGGGTCCCACTAAATTCACTGTCCCACTTAAATATAAACATTGTCAGAAGGGTGTAGAGGGCTTACAGATTGAATAAAGACAACAGAATGGAAAAGATCAATTTTAATAAAATGCTGATTTTGCAGGTAAATATTTTGAAAAAATACATCACCTCTTTTATATTACAAGTATTATATGAAAATGTTTAATATGCATTATATATATATATATATATCATTATAAAGAAAATTCTTAAAGAGCATCTACTTTCAAAATTGTCCATATTGCCTTCTCAGAGCTTCAGTACTGTATCATGATTTTTAACATGAATTTCCCAGAGTTGCCTTGCTAAGAATTGGATGAGATGGTTTCTATATTATTAGCTTGTTATATCATGTTTTCTGCACTTTTACTTTCCCTTATTATGTTGTCAATCACCAAATCATCAAAAGTTCATGTTAAATTCAAAAGTAACATCACAACACTATGAAAGTTAATATATGGCATATATCTAACCATATACAGGACCCTAAAATCAATAATCCTAAGACCATCTTTC
>NW_004524725.1:5768000-5769545 GCF_000260255.1 Octodon degus | reverse complement strand
AAAAATAATTCGCTATTCAGTAATAATTGTTTTAAGGCAAAATCTAAGACTGTCCAAATTACTGCTGGCCAGATATTCCTGGGCATGCAAATTAGAATTGATTGTTCAGTCTGATAAGTAAGTGGAAGGCTTGTGGGCCTGGGTTAATGAGGGATTGCTCTTGGAATAACTAAAATATAGGCTGAATGCTTACAGAAGACAGAAGTGTGGGATGGAATAGATGCAGGGATTATTTTGCTGAAAATGTCAAGGACAATTTAAGTAAAGGAACAGAGGTGGAAGAGGGCAGAGCATGTGAAAGGAATGAAAACTAGATTTGCCTCGTTAGAAGTTAGGGCATAGGCTGGAATGTTTTAAAATCCAGCTTGTGTAAATTCTAAGGAAGAGAAGAAAATCCTGTAAAAATATGCTTGTTACCTTCTTGAAGATATACGGCATCCATATGCAAATGTTTTAGAACATAATTCATAGTCATGATAATAATTCTCTTTGTGGGTTTTTTTAATTCACATTGCTTCTAAAACTAAGATCTCCTTTGACCACTAGAATTAAAATAATATTGTAATACACAAAATCATGTTTATAAAATCAATTTGCATATTCATTCACTTGGTTCTGACATGTCTTTAGCATCTTCTCTCTACTGCGTTCAGCTTTATAGTACAGAAATAAAATTTTGAATGAGTCAGCTCTTTTCTTTAGAATAATAGGGGACTAACAAGTAAAATAATATTCAAGTATTATACTAACATAAAATCAGTAGCCTGTGTTATTGGAGCTTAATATAACTTACGGAGTATGTGAGAAAATAAAAGTTTTCATTTTCACTACTTTAAATTTGCAGCTTATTATCAAAAAAATACGCTACCAAAGTTACCAAATGTTTCCATATTGTAACCCAGTTAATGTTGGTACTGTTTCAAAATATACTGTACACAGAATAAGTGCTTGCCTGGCAAGCGCAAGTCCTGAACTCAATCTCTGGTACCGGGAAAAAAATAGACAAAATATGTTGTGCATATGTGGTCATCTTTTTTGTCTTTCATCTTACTGGGTCTTTTGAGACATCATTTAGCTGTGTCATTCAGAGTAGGCTTGAACTCACTATGTAGTCTAGGGCAGCCCAGAAGTTGTGGTGATCCCCCTGTCCAGCCTCCCAAGTGGTGGAATTTCAAGTGCGCGTTGTCACACTGGCATGCTGTAAGTTCTTTATGTTTTATGTTTTTGCTTATGCTGACAGTGCACCATGTTCACCTTTTCTGAATGAAGCTGAGATGCATACATGGGACAGCTTAATTTCCTTTTTCACCCTGTTCTCTTCCTCTCTCTCTTCTCTCCATCTCTTAACCCTCTTCATGCTTTATGTAGCAATAACAGCTTCTCATTTTAACTTATTATATGGTCATCTGTTTACTTACCTTATCAATCCCTAAGGGAAAAAGTTACTGTTAAAAACTTCATTATTGTGACTGCTAGAAGGAAGTATACTATTTTGTACACAGTAACATTAAAGTGGTAATCTTTTTTTTTTTTTTTTTTTTTTTT
>NW_004524725.1:5765643-5767119 GCF_000260255.1 Octodon degus | reverse complement strand
TCTATGTTTTATCGGCATTGACTAATTAACAAAAGGATAAGGTCTGTCTCAGTTCCTACCCTTTAATAAAAAGATCACACCAATGTCTAAATGTACAGACAGCTGAGGAGAACAGTTCAGTTAAAATATTTATTCTAAGTTCATCAGTATATTGCAAAATTCTATATAGTTTTTATTTTCAAGAAGCTTATTTATATTTTATGCCTTGTATCTCGCACAGAGAACAAATGCTGAAACATGCATTTAATTTACAGATTCATGTACTGAATAAATTCAATAAATAGATAATGATATAACAAGTAACTGCCAAATACAAAATGAGGATTTTAGATTTTTTTTTAAATCTCAAGTCTTGTTAGTTAAGAAATAAACACTCTTACTTTTCGAAAATATAGACTTGGGTTTCCACAAAATGATTTAATAAAATAAGGCACAATGTTTAATAAGGCAAAATTTAAACAGAAGGTTGGTATAAGATTACAATGTTCTGTTATATTCTGGTGGGTGAGACAGAAGTACTGGAATTGTAGTTTATATATTATTTTTTGATAATTTACCATTATAAGGTTAAGTATAAATTTGAAACAATACACAATATCTAGAAAGTAAAATAATTGTTGAAACATACTACTGATTCATTCATTTTACCATTAACTTTTAGTTGACTACATTTCTGTAAAGATATCTTCAAATACCGAAACTTAAGATATCAGATCATAATAGTAACAAGTAGAAGATATATCTTAATTCTTCCTTTCTTCTCATTCCTCTTTTTTTCCTTCCATCCTTTCTCCTGTCCCTATTTATAAGAGCTCTGTTTTCCACCCTCTCTCTCTCTCTCTTTTTTTTTTCATCATTGAATAGCTTTATTGGGATGAAACATGGAGCAGAGCAACAAACTAAGAGAAAATTTGGTAATTATTAAGTGGAATATGTCTGCACTGTCCTCCCTGGATGTCTACCACTTAAACCACCTTGAACTACAGGAATTCCCAGCCCCTGCTGGGATATCTTATAATGACAGCAGTAGTGGTCAGCCCTGTTTCTGGTTGATAATCAGAAAAGCAAAAATACTCATTTAGAGGTCTTAATTTCAAAAACAGTTTGGCCATAATTTTTTTCAAGCCAAATTGGTAAGACAGTTTCAATAATTAACACATTGCATATATTCTTCCTAGTGGTTAATTTCTGTACAAGATGTGGACATGATATTTTATTTACAAACACTATTAGAATAAATCCCTCTATTCATTAAGAGAATATAACTATATATCTATTCTAACCAATTTGAACACACAGATACAAAATGGACATTCATCTGTATTCCCTTTTTTGTTTAGTTTCGTTATTTGAATATTATAGATGTGTTAACTCAGCAAAATATTCTAGAAGAGTCCAGTAGTCCACAATAGTATTGGGTCTTCCGCTTGACTGCCAATGTCAGAAATTGTTAACCTGAGTCCCCTACAGCTCAAC
>NW_004524725.1:5762956-5764215 GCF_000260255.1 Octodon degus | reverse complement strand
CAATGGGGATTGAACCCTGATCCTTGTGTCTGCCTAACCAGGTGCTTTAACCCACTGAGCTATCTGGCTGGCCCTCTATTTTGTAAAAAGAGAAAAAAAAGTATCACAAAGGTCAAACATAGCCTTGAATCATACGTTGAATAAATGACAGAGAATTAATACAGACTTGTTTAAGTGATAGATACTATGATGACATATTATGGTCTCAAAATATTTACTGCAAGTATAAATTACCTAAAATAAAATGCATAATGTGCTGAGCTGACTTTGTAGTACTTGTGTCTTCTTTCTTCCTTTCATTGGATTATTGATTCAACATGTACCACATTTCTATTTTCCCTAAAATAAAACCTAGTTGGAGAATAGGCCCTAATATTATTTTCCAGGATCCTTAACTATAAGCCTTATCATTAAAATAAGCCCCAATTAAGACTGCCAGGCAGATATACACATTTAGTATGGCGATTTCACCACATGATGGATGTATTAAATTATGAAATAATATCAACATATAATTAAATATAATGTTATTGATAATAATGCTTAAAATGAGTGATGATGTAAAGTATAATTAAGTTTTCTTTAATAACCAAGTTGGCACCTTTGGAAGACAGGTAAATGCCTATGTAAACAGATGAACTTGAGATTCATTGCTAAATGACCAACTATAGTACAGATATCAGGCACAAATCAGCATATACTTAATAAACAGATGTAGGGGCTGAGGTGATGGCTCAGTAGAATAAGAGCTTCCCTGGCAAATGCAAGGCCTGAGTTTAATCCGCTGTTCTGCCAAAAAAGATAAATAAATAAAAAATAAACAGGTGTAGTTGTGTCTAATATGAACCTTTGTAACTCAATACAACAGATATGTAACTAATTTGCCTAAAGAACTCATGTGGAGTATAGTATTGTTTTCTGAATGATAGTGACTAAAAGTTTTGGTCACTTTTGTTTGCATCATCATTCTCTTTTTTTCTATCTTTTTTCTTTTCTTTCTTTCTTTTCTTCAGGGTCTCATTACTAGATGGGACTTATAGTGAGCCACCTATTTATAGCCTCCCAAGAGCTGGGATTACAGGCTCATGCCACCACATCCAGTCTCAATTGCCATCTCAGGGTGCCCCGGGTGCAGGGCCAACATGACAGGCCTGGGATTGAACCCCAACCCCTGTGCCTGCATGCAGGTACTTTAATCCACTAGCTATTTGTGGGCCGTTGTTGTTGTTGTTGTTGTTGTTGTTGTTGTTGTTGTTGTT
>NW_004524725.1:5759774-5762856 GCF_000260255.1 Octodon degus | reverse complement strand
TCTTCTTCTTCTTCTTCTTCTTCTTCTTCTTCTTCTTCTTCTTCTTCTTCTTCTTCTTTCTTCTTTCAAACAGGTTTTTTTAATATAGTTCAGGTTAGCCTTGAGTTCATTTTGTAACCCGAGCTGTCTCATCCTCCTCAGATCTTCCTGTCTCAGCCTCCTGAGTGCTGGGACTGCAGGCACACACCACCACTCAGAGTTGGAGCCATCATTCTTAACTGTCTTCATTTTTATTGACACAATTTTCTTGTAAGTCTTCAATTAACTCTTTTTTTTAATTAACTCTTGATGTAATAAATAATTCTTCAAACCTACCTTGCAAGAGATCATGACATGAGTACTTAATTCATGGTATAAAATCCTTTACAACTGTATTCCCAATGAAGTGTGAGCAAGCTACATGGTAAAGAAGTGCTCATTTAAGCAGAGCTCCATTTCTGGATAGGAGATTGGTGCTAATGGTTTTGCAGACAATGGAGTCACACAGAGTTGAGGCTGCAGGTCTTGAGAGATACCTCGGCAGTATAAGCACCTGCCTGGCAAGATCAAGGAGTTTGATCCCCAGCATGCTGTGCTGGCCCTAGAACCTCAGGCACACCATACAGGCCACTGAAACTGGGTATGGTGGTACATGCCTGCAATTCCACCGCTGGGGAGGCTGAGACAGGAGAATCACCACAAGTCTGAGCTGTAGACCAAGACCATGTACCAAATAAATAAATAAATAAATAAATAAAGTTAAAAAAATTTGAAAATACAAAATTGAGGCTAGAATTCAGGCTTTGAAGAGTTATAACCAAGTTCCCAGTGAAGACCCTACCTGTACGTGAATAGGTTTAGGTTATCATAAACAATTAAATGTAGATTGTGGTACATGAAAAAAAAAAATGAAATATCGTCCTGTGGGTCTTTTGGAGGAAAGACTAACAGAAGAAGATGCCATCTCTCTTTTTGGGATAATATGACACTGTGTCTCTTTGCTTACCTTGCACTACTGTCAAACACTAGAGCCTCTCTCTATTGGATATAATGACTTTCAAATATTACAATATTTTTGGGCTTTAAGAGACCTTGTTTCACATTTTTAGAGACAATAAAAATGTGTACTGTGAAACTTATAGGAAATTTATGAGACGTGTGGGCAAAATTCTTTCCTAATTGCCTATATTTTTATGAACATAAAGCTATGCTTATGCACCCAGGATTTTAGTCAAAATGGATGGAGTAAATTGTTACCTCTACTTTATAAGCACTCATTTTTTTTTTTTTGCTTTTAGATCTTCTATATAACCTGCATAAGAAAGCAATAAGAGATAATCAACGTTATCTTATTACCATGTTTGTCATTAATCTACCATTGCAAGATATTGTTTTGTAAAGTGAAATGACTATTAGTCAACATGTTAATAAATATCTAAATAAAAATATCAAAAATATATAGCAAATCTAATGTCATTTTGAATGGAGGGCCTCTGAGAATGATATCTTCAGTAGTACCCTAATAGTTTTTTAGTCAGTAACTTGGGTGAACTTATCAGAGAGCAAACACCTGTGTTCATTAAGCTGCGGGTCACTGAAAGCCTGAGGGGTGAGTGAATGCCTTGCAGAACCATTACAATCCAGGAATGACCTTTGTAACCTGTGAGAGTGGGATGAATTGAACAAATTAAATAAAGTAGCCATGGACACGTGGAGGACACCATACTTAGACCCAAATTGTAAGAGATGTGAGTACTGCATTAACATCAGCATGTGACAAAAATGTCTCAGTGATTTGCAGGACATTAAATTCAATATGAATTAGTCTGTGATGTGGATTTCAAAAACACTAATCAGGCAAGTTCAGCCAGAAATAAAGCAGAACTCAACTGAGTATGTGTTATTTTTGTTCACATGTCATCTCTGTTCAGAAATATCTGGGATGTTGTGCTTAATTCTGATCATTGCATTTTAAACATGTTAATGAGAGATTCTTGGGCACCTTATTAATGTGCTTTTAATTTATTTAATTAATACTTTTATGAATAATATTCAAAACACTGTATGGATGTACAGTGTGAGAAAATATGATTTCCTGTGGGGAAAATGAATGTGTTAATTAGGCAGGCAGCATGCGGTAAAGAGATAATATTTTCCAAATATATTTTCTGAAACATCATTTGGAGAAGGCAGTGCATTGGTTTCTGTAACTTCAGGGTTTTAAACGAGGTCGAGCAGGCAGATGTGACAGAGGGAGCCCCTTGACATGTCTGCTCACCCCCTGCAGGGACTGGTGCACCACAGCCAGTAGGCCCTCCGGATTCCTGTGGGGAGACTGCTGGATAGGAAAAGTAGGAACATTCATTAGGCACTCACACGATACGATTTTTTAAGATGCCACTTAAATGTGTCTTTTCATATTCACATTCTATGAATATGTTACCTATAATTTCATTTAATCATAGTCATCAAAATTATTCATATAATTATCTCTACATTTTTAAACATGAAGGAATAGTCTTGGATGAGTTCAAATCTACACCTAATGACTTCCTTGCAAGCAAACAAAATAAATTTATTAATTGACTTACAGTGTAACTGAGACTGTTAGGTTGAGATATTGGAAGCAATTCTTTGAAAACTCAGGCCTCCTCCCCCTGAAGTATTGGTTTTAATAAGCAGCATTTAGGCCTTCATAAAAGATGAACAAACACTGTTTGAATGGGGATGTGGGCTCCTTGAGAGTACTCAGTACAGAGAGAAAAACTCATTTTCTTATATATATTTAGCACAGGGTCTACAGGGTCTCATTACACAGATCAGACTCTCAGACTCGCAGTGATTCTCCTGTTTTCAGCCTCCCAAGGGATTACAGTGCACCACCGCGCCCAGTTTCAAATGCTCTCTCAGCGCACCCTGGATTGGGGCAGGCACGGCGTGCCAGGGATCCAGGTCTAGCCGCTGCGCTCTGTCTAAGCAGGCGCTTCAGTCCTCTAAGCTATCTGGTTGGCCTTAAAAACTCACTTTTTGATGAGTCTGATAGAAGTCATTCCCTCTGGAGGCTGGCTTTTACATGTGTATTTACAGTCTACTTTCCTTAAAA
>NW_004524725.1:5756222-5759674 GCF_000260255.1 Octodon degus | reverse complement strand
ATAATTTTTTAAGGAAAGTATATATATATCAGCTTACTAAGCGTTTGCTTAGGCAAGCTCAGTAACAAGGGTTCAGTCCCCTGTCACACATGTTGCACGCCCCTGACGTGCTGGCTCATGCATATGCTCCTGGCGCTGGGGAGGCTGAAAATAGGAGGATCACTCACTATGAATCTGAGCTGCGTAGCTAGGCCCTGTACCAAATATATTGAAAAATAAAAGTGGGTATTAAATAGACATAAGTTGATTACATGACCAGGAATAAAGTCAGAAGCACGCACGTACCAAGTTCTGATGCTCTTTGGTGACAAAAGCCTAGGAAATTTCAGGAGCTGGCGTCCGAGAATTGGAAGCTGTAAGCTCTCTGGGATTGGTAACAGACCTAAGCTTCAGGAAGAGTGAAATTCCCCCTTTGCGCGGTAGAAGCTCGTTTTGCAAAGTGGAGCAAAGTCTGAGAAGCTCGTCTCCTACCCTCCCGCACACACTTCTAGAGAGGTCACCACTATCTTCCGTGATGAACGGAAGCTAAATGCTGCCCCCGAGAGGAAGGAAAAGCCTGCTTAATTGGAGTCAGAGGGAGATTTTAGGTCTGTCTTGGTCACCTGGAAGTCCAAAGTGCTTCCTAAAAGAACCAGTCAGTCACTGTTACATTTCGTCCCAGAAAAAATGTTTACAGGTGGAAATCCTTCCCATAATGGGTGCCTGTGCCTTTTTCCTTGTACCAGTATAACTGGTTTTCATTGACCTGAGACATAATTGCATCCATTGAGGTGGAGGAAGTCATTTGTCAGGAAGAGTCAGAATAAGAACACAGGTGAAAGTGTTCCCTTTCTGATTTCTGTCAAAAGTTGTTGACATCAATTTGAAGAAATGGCTGTGAAAGCAAAGGCTACCATAAAAAAGTGAGAAGTTTTGTTTTTCCCATTTTTTTCTGGTTTTTAAGAGAAGGAGAGCAGTTTAGAGAATTGAAAGCAAAGAGTTTTATAAAAGTGTTGGAGTAGGAGAGATGATAAGGTATAAGAAAGCACTGTCGTGTGGGAAAGGAAGACAACATTTTGAACCTTGGAGAACAGAGAAGCCTTGGAAGACCAACAGAGATCAATGAAAATTAGTGAATAGACTTAAGATACTACTTATACCTGAAGAAGCAATGTAATTTTCCTGAAACACAGCTAAAGAGAATGAGGAAGAGTTGCATGGGATTCCATGTCAAAGCATGCTGCACACAGACCTTGAATGTTGTTTTACAGAAAAGTTGTCGAGATATTTTGAGGACATTAGAATTCCCTGGATATGGTCTTCTCCCTTATGTACCCTGAGACTGCCTCAGTGAACATGGAGATAGCTCTGTGCATTTCAAAAGAGGATTTGTTAAATGGAAGAATATTGGAATCAATGAGTGGAGTAGTCTGAGTGAAACTTTAGTTGGAGAACTTCCCAAGAAATACTGTAGTGAGCACTACATTCAAGCACATGACCAAAGTCCAGGCAAGGGGACAAGTCCCTCCTCAGGTTGTAGTAGCTATGGAAGCTTGCTGGTAGTGATCAGGTTTCCTGAACGAAGGTTCTAAGACGTAGGCTTTAAACACCACATTCACTGAAGAGAACATGGCCTCTGGGGAAGAGGGCAGCAGGACTGTGCTGAAGGAGATACTAAGCCATGGAGGGAAGTGAAACTCTGCAGTGTACTTATTAAAGACAGTGTAGCAGTTGTTTCCTGTATGCAAACAGATACAAGTCCTGTGACCTTCTTTCTGTGAGCCTGCCAGCATGCAATATTCTTGGAAATTTGGGGTAGCCTCGAGGAGAGATCCCACAGGCTTTGGGAGCAACATTGCATGGGATACAACTGCGAAGGCCATTATCCCACAAGATGATATACAAGATTTTCACAACATGTGAAAACTTCTAATGACCACAGAAAAGGATGTCAATATGCCTCTGCTTCTTTCTATTAAGTTTCTGGTTCTGCTTTCAGCCCATCACTGTGTCTTATGAACTGACTTGAGAAATTTTGGAATATATAAATAATAAGAATTGGAATGGTGGAAGTTGTGGAAACTGCAGGTTATGCTTCCGTTGTCACGCAGTCTTTCATGCCTGCTCTGCTGAGAATCAAGCTTTATTTCTTCCATTCCTCTGTGGGTATGGATACTGAGTTCAGTTTTGTTGTGGCTCACCTTTTGAGTTTGGGATGCAGCACTGTGTCTTCTGATTTAAAGAAGAATATTCTCTTCTTATATTCATTTTCATGTAAGCCCCAGTCCTTAAATTTTCTCCTCCTCTTTAGAAATTCTGGAAATGTAATCAAGCTGTGCATGCCCTGAACTAGCAGTTGCCTTCGGAGGAGTGCTCTTGTTTCTCATCTCACTTTACTTTCTATTATAAATTATCATTATCCAGCATTTCAAGATATTAAACAATATCTAAAAATGCTTTCCTAATTTTAATTTGTTTTAAACTAGGGAACTGTTCCAAATTCCTAAAAAATTTATAAGTAAATGGTACTTTTCTCCCCAAAAACATGTAAGTAGAACAAAAAAGCTTTAGTACTACATTGTGTAAAAGTTCAATTTAGTTATACTTTTATTTTTTAAATCATAGAACAGTTTTGAAATAGTCCATGTATTTAAATTATGTATGTATATGTAACATTTTAAAAGTAGTATCTGCTTTTCACTTATATTTTAATGTGTGACTAGAACTAAAGTTAAAGTATTGGTAGAGTGGAGATATACTTTTGAATAGCTTTTTTGTTTTTCTTGGGCTATAATGCTTTTATATTACTGGAGACAACTGTGTAGTGAACTTCCAGATGCCTTGTGAAGCATTTAAGATTATTATGCTTATTACACTTCAAACTGATTAAGAAGCTTTTCAAATTTATATTTTTATTATGCCATGTCTTCAGTCTTTGTGCGGAGCAGGTGCGTCTGCATAACATATCTTAATTCTTTTGGCTTCTGCTTCTCCTACTCTCTCTCCCTTTCTTGGTTGTCTTCCCTATGAAACTGATCTTTCTATTTTCTATTATCTTTCTTTTATTCTGATCTCCATTTATGTATCATTTTTGACCTATAGAAGTACTTTTTAAGTAACAATATTTACAGCTTTTCCTCCAAACAATAAATTTAATTATTTTTGAGAAAATGTTTCAGTTTTATTTTCTTGGGAACAATGTTAAAAGGGAAGAAAATAATAAATTATATACATTATGTAAATTTTGTAAATTGTATAAACTATAAATAAGGTAGTGACTACTTATTTTATTTTATTTATTTATTTGGCAGAATTTGGGATTGAACTCAGGCCCTTGCACTTGCCAGGGAAGCACTTATTCTACCAAGCCATCTTCCCGCCCCCTCTACTACTTATTTTAAACTGTGCTAAATAATCTTGTACTTTCTTTTCCTTTTCTTTTTTTTTTCTTTTTTCTTTCTTTCTTTTTTTTT
>NW_004524725.1:5754698-5756122 GCF_000260255.1 Octodon degus | reverse complement strand
TTTTTAGGAAAAGGTCTAAAGGGTGTTCAGGGTCTCACTACTAGATCCGACTTGTAGTGGTCCTCCTGTTTTCAGCCTCCCAGAAGCTGGGATCACAGGTGCATGCCACCACGCCCAGTCTCAATTGCCATCTCAGGGCACCCCAAGGTCAAGGCTGGCACGGCTGGCTAGGGGATCAAACCCCCACCCCCTACATCTGCTTGCAGGCACTTTAGTCTGCTGAGCTATTAGGCCGCCCCCCCCCTTTTTTTTTTTTCCAAAAGAACTTGATTTTCCATTTATTGAAAGTAGATACCAAATCTTAAGGAAGAAAATGGTCTATGTCCTGGAAACACATTCTTCAATTCCAGTATCTTGCAACACTGTTTTATGAACTTACCGGAGTGAATTACTATCAAGTATGGATGATATTAAACAAATTTAATTGGAATTTATTAAGATTTACATAACTTTCCCCTAACTTGTTCAGCCTTTGAACTTTCCCTGACATAATAATTTCTTAGGTAATATGATGAAATTAAATGCTAAAGCTCAGTTACTTTCTTTGATATTTTTGGTTGCTTTGAAGAGCTACCTAATACCCATGGGTTAAAAGAAGAGAGGCTTACTTTGGTCCATAGCTTACAGAGGTTTCAGTCTGTAGCTAGCTCACACCAGTGTTGCTCAGTTTGGCATAAGCACGTGGTGGACATGAAGCAGATGTGGGCATGCCCATAGCACCCCACCTGTTCCTACCAGGCTTCACCTCCCAACATCACATCCAGCTACCAACGCATCAGTGAGCAAAACCAGTGTGACACTCAGATACAGTTCACACCCACGATTAAGTCACCTCCCTAAAGCCCCACGTACAAGCTCCTCAGGCTGTGGGGGACCATCTTGATACAGATTGCAACAATTGCCTTTTCCATGTCACAAGATTATTAACTAGCAGAAACTTTAGAGTGGAATCCAATTTCATTCAAATGGCAGATCTGGCTTCTTAAGTACTATATCAGTTAGAAATTCTGAAAAAAGAGATAGTGGTGGTCTAATCAGGAAATGCTAAGAGATACTCATTAAATAACCATTCACATAAGGGTAGACAAAATTTAAGAAAAACAACAAAGAAAATATGAAATGCTAAAATATGTGATGGGGAGAAGACTTTCTCACACATAGAAATGAAAAGAAAATAGGAAAAGTAGATTGGTACAAGGCAGAAAAAGAGGTAGTCAATTTTTGGAGTGGTAGACATTGTCTGAAGGAAGCAATCCATGTACAATGTCCTTAAACAAATAAAGAGACTCGGAGCTAGAAAAAATACAGAAAATTACCTGAAAAGATTTCCAGTGACTAAATCCAATCATTTGAAAGTTGTAAAAAGTTAAATGATAAGCCTCTTCACAAAAAGTAGAATTTAATTTCTATCACCTTCTTTTTTT
>NW_004524725.1:5750222-5754549 GCF_000260255.1 Octodon degus | reverse complement strand
TGCTTTGCTAAGCTTGTTCTAAGTAGGTGCTTTAGACCACTGAGCCATCTCTCCAGCCCCTATCACCTTCTTAAGTGTAAGGTTTTCTTGACTACAGTTGTGGTAGTTGATTCCATGCTAGTTTG
The DNA here is from genome assembly GCF_000260255.1 of Octodon degus. NCBI lineage: Eukaryota > Metazoa > Chordata > Mammalia > Rodentia > Octodontidae > Octodon > Octodon degus. Next base: position 5,754,424 of record NW_004524725.1, on the reverse strand, counting down.
ATTGGCATGGGAGCAACCCAGGGAACTGGTGAAGAACCCTGTAGGGTGTGTGTGGGAAGGTTATGGAGGCAGATGTTTGGACTGTGTTCCATCTCTGGCCCTCTTCTCTGATTCTCTTCCTCTACACTCTTTATGGGTTTCATAGACTCACAGCTCTGTTTGGTCATATTCCTCATGTTTCAGCCATGGACTGAAACCCCCTAGAACATGACCCTAAAATAAGTCTCTCCCACTCTAAATTGCAGATTTAAGGTATTGCGTCCCAGCAAATGGGTGTATAGCTGGGATTATATCTGAACATGTATATGATAAGCCTCTATATCTGCTATGTAGGGAAATTTTGAAACTTTTGGAAATGAAGGCTGTTGAAGATTTCAAATGCTATAAGCAGAGCTTAGTGGATAATTCTTATTAGAGTGCACAGGACCAGAAAGCCTCTGGGAAAATGGAGGTAGAGTCCGAGTCCAATCCAGGAGATTTCAGCAGATGTGTGTGCTTCCGGAGCAAGCACAAGACAGTTTCTGCTGTGAGCAAGAGCTCCATTGACAGTTGGACTGCAGCCCATTGTGTTACACCTGAACAGCAAGAATAAATAAATGTCTAGTTTGTCCACTTCATGTCATTTGTAGTGTAAGGGGCATGAAAACAAACAAACAAACAAAACAAGATCTCATAGAGGAAACACAAAGTCACCTCAGCATTCAAATTGGTACAGGCACTCGTGGTTGCTTCTAATCAAATTTATAGTGAGAACTGTTTTTAAATAGCAGAGTCAGAAACTTGAAAAATGTAATGTTTGAACTTGAAAAAAATCAGATATAAATTTAAGGACAAAGGAGGTGTGGCTGGCAGGAGGAATCATTTTCATATAAAAGAACCCATCATTTTATACAGAGAGAAGACAAAAGACAGGCTACCTTGAAAAACATCTCAAAATTCAACAGAAACCTCATGCTCACATGTGTAAAAGTAGAAAATTTCAAAGGTTAAAAGATTACCTTGATTAAAAAGGTTGTCTGGGGAATTAGCTCCCTGGGATTCCTTTCACTGTGCTCACTGTTCGACACTCAACTGTGGCTACATCCTTGCCCAAGAAGGTCTGGTTATCTCTCTTGCTGACTGCAGATCTTTGCATCAGTAATGTGATTGTATGTTAACTACTGCACAGAATGGAGGGGTTGGAAATCAAGGAGTTTCCTGCCCATATTTCATAGAAATGCCTGAGAGGCCAGGCCAGAGGTCTTGAATGGGCTGTATTTGGAGCTGAGTAAAGGGATGCAAGGTTACAGTGGGTACCCCAAGAACATTCAGATGACAGGAATGTGGAATGTCACCTGCAGTCAGGAAAGCTGGGACTGCAAGGGGAGCCAGCCCAAGGCCTGACAAGGCCACAAGGCTTCCGTGCTATTTAGATGTCACCACCTCCACACCATGGACCACAGTTCCCAGACCCTGGTCTTTTTTGATCTGATTCTTTCCATCCCTCTATATGTCTGTTATGAAATGAGAATATTTACACTGTGCCATTGTTTGTTGAGGATATATAAATTGTGCTTTGGAGGTTTTGCAAACCTTCAAAGCTGAAAGTTTGTCTTCAGTCTCAGAAGAAACTGTGATTTAGATTTTTGAAAAGTGCAGAAACTGCTGTGAGTTGGGGAAGTTATTATTACTATATTATAGGATATTTGTAACATGGGAGTCAGAATTACTAGCACATTATTGCCTTATTAGAAGACTGGGTATGAGTTAAGGAGATGTATTTGGGTGTCAGTGGGCAAGTTGTCTCAAGTGCTGTTAAGGTTAAGTGTTTCAGATGGATTGACTTGCAAAGCAGTTCAGTAGACAAATTGACCACACTTCTGACCACGTCCAATGGCTCCCGCGAGTGTGGCTGGGTGGGTACTGTATCCCATCACTTTCTTCCTTGTTTTCTCCCTCTGCCACTTTGGTCTGTGTGTTTCCTGCCTCCAAATCTGAACAGCTTTGTTCTGAATCGTCTTCCGCAATGAAGTTTCTGCTTTTGACCTGGTTGACTCCAAAATGAATCTTCTCAAGGCATGAGCCAAAAATGAACCTCCCCTTCTTCAAGTTGTGAGGATTATGCCCCAGAAATGAGCAATGGAATAGAGCAACAAAGAGAGAACAGATTTTCTTTTTTTGCAAAACTGGGTTGAAGAGTGGATCTTTGATCTTAAAGATTTTTTCATGGCTCTCTTCACTTCAGAGAAATAAAGTCATGCATCACTCTCACTGTATTGAACTTTTTTGTTACCTTCATTTTTTGTTACACTTTCCCTAAACTTCATGCTATATTTTTAGTGCATAATGAATTTCTTAATTTTCTGTTATTGTTAGTAGGACACTTTTCTTTACTTATTGTTCTAAAGTAGACCTACACACAAAGTATAAACTCAGCAAGTTTTAGCAATGTCTAGTGGCATACCCACATTTCTCCAAGATGGCTTTTCTGTGGATTGTTCTAACACATATGTTGGGACTGTGACATAACTGAATAAAGAAAGTTTATAAATAATGCATAAACCATGACTATTATATGTTAATGGCTGATATTATAAGTAGGTCTATTATTTTGTGTATCCTGTATTCTAAAAAAGCAAGCAATTAAATTTAATATTTAATTACATCATTTAATACATAGCTATGTTACAAGTAAAATAACTACATTATTTATTTATGCTACAATATTTTATATCCAAATTATGTGTAGCAGGCAGCTCTCCAGACACTTTAAGAAATACCTTTATAGGAGGTACATGTACTCTGCAAAAGATGGTGACATTTCTCAGCTGAAGTAACTTCACATTAATAAATTCAATGATGATTGCTTCTTTCTATAACATTTGTTTTATTTTTGCCAGCAGGCAAAATAAACAGGTGAACAGGTGGAAGAATTGGAAAAAAATTGAATAAGTCTTGTGTAAAATACTTTTAATAAATTGCCTAAACTCTATCAGTGTTGTCAGTGATAATTTGTTATACCCATTTGTAAAGATTATCTATCCTAAATTTCATTTAGGATAGAAAAATATTCTGTTTTTACTTTTGTTTTACTATTAAAAGCTCACCAGTTTCTTTTTGTTTTCTCTTAATGAATACTACTCTATTTAAAGAAAAATTCTATATAATAGAAATAATGTGGACTACTGGACTACATTGGAATATTTTGCTGAATTCAGGCACCTACAATATTTAAATGACAATGTAACACCCTTCTCTGACAAAACGAAACAAAAAAAAGGGGATATGAATGAAGGATCATTTTGTATCTGTATGTTCAAAATAGTTAAGATAGATACACAGCTGCATTCTCTTGGATCATTGAATAGAGAGATTTGTTCTAATAGTGTTTGTGGACAAGATATCATGTCTGCATCATGTACAATGAATAACCAGTAAGAATACAACAAAATGAAATGTATTAATTATTGAAACTGTGCTAGTCATTGGTTTTGAAACTGTCTCATTGCATTTGTTTCTCAATATTTTTTTAAAAAATAGAAATAATATTCTCTTTATCTAGTTTGAGGTGCCTAAAAGACTGCTATAGCTGATGTGGTAGCTGCTGTGTCAGTTTGGGTAAGAAACATACATAAAATTGGGCTAGCATAGTTCTGAACATGACTGAATGGATTTGATGAAGGTGGAAGACCACCATGGAGGCTTGGCACTGATAAATAGATTTGCAGCCTGAGTGGAATGAAACCAGGAAAGAAGAAGGCAAGTTTACTGTGTTTCTTTGGGGGACTTTCAAAATTTGCCTTCACCTGCACCTTCACCTTGGACACCCACCTTCTGTCTTCCAGTGCAAATTCTTCAGTTCTTACAAGACAGACCATTCAGCTTTCTGATGTAGACTCACATGGTACTCTGCAGAGAGCTCCAGGGCTTCAACCTTTGGCTGCATCCTTCAGGTTTCCAGTGTGCAGACAGCACTAGGCAACCTGCACATGCAGTTGGACACAGCAAACCTGATATGTAAGTAAAGATATTTGAAATAGATAGACAGATATGGATGGCATGGATGTGAAGCCCATAGTTAGGTGCTGGGAAAACAGCTGCCTTGTATGATATCCAAATTGGCCATGAATAAACTGTTTGTAGTTTAGTTTTCTTTTGTTGTTGTAACAAATACCACAAGTGACTAAAAATGTGAGTATACAGCTTTGAAGATCAATGTTATT
>NW_004524725.1:5742832-5750122 GCF_000260255.1 Octodon degus | reverse complement strand
TTTATGACAGACTATACATTCTAAATATATAAACTTACATTCTATGTATATATACTACCATAAATCAATTTCTCCATTGAGCACTGATAGAGATAATTCTCCAGTAGAAATTTTTTTTCCCTAGGTACAGCATACAGAAAAATACAGTGTCAATTCTTGTTTGTAAAAGTAGCTCAGAGGTGGAAAAAATTCATATAAATAGATATAGGAGTGAAAAATTTATCTTTCCAGAAAATGTCACTGAATACTACATAAAAACTTGTATGTGGGGGCTAGCATAGTTTGTGTGTTTACGTATGCATATGCATCGATATGTACCAAGCAGAAAAAAATTAAAAATGTGTTTATTAACTTTGCCAATATTTCAATAAATCAATATGTATTAAAAACACTGGGAATAAAGAGAGATATTTCCTGGAGGATACTATAATTTAACAAGATTTTTAGACATATTTTAAAGTGCGGGATTCCCTGCTTCAAGTCTAAAGCAATTTAACCAAACCTTTGACTTTCTGTAATGTTCTATTCTTAAAATGATGAGTAAAATTAGTCTTCAGCAGCTTGCATGCCTTTGCTATGCTCCAGCTGACCTTCTGAACAGTTTGTCTGGGGAGATGTAACAAATTTTCTCTTTCTGCCACATATAATGATTCTGAATATGCACCTCATAGACACCAAAGCACAAGGCCATTCCTGTGGCGCTTGGAAATTCATCAGTGAACCTAATGATGTAACCACAGTGGTGACCAGAATGACCAGAGTGGCCACAGTGCAAAACAAAGGGGGTTAGTTCCTGTGAATCACATGCCTTCAACTGAACAAATGCCCCATAGTGTCAATGATGATTGAAAATTTTATATAAACTTTCTCTTTCATCTTCTTTACTAGGTCAGACTTATACAATTGTCTGATATCAGAGGGAGTAAGCCTTTTCCACACCTCTCCATTTGGTCTTCTGGGGTTTTTGTAATTAAATTCTTGCATGTTTTAAAAATCTCACCTTAGAGGGACAAGGGCCTGAGTTCAATCCCCGGTTCTAAAAATAAAAACCAAAAAACAAACAAACAAACAAAATCTTGTCTTAGAAACTGTGTCTTCAAAGATATTCCCTATCAACTTTCAAGACTGTGATTTTGCTATTTATGAAGATATGGAATTACCTCTCAGAGGGTACAATATTATCTGAAATTATCCCAATTTAATCCGAATATCTAGTTCAATAAAATTCCAACGTGCAGAAAGATTGAAAACTTGTGCTTCTTCATGGCCATATTAAAGTGTTTAATAGGAGGAAATATACACATGCTTGTTATCATATTATATTTTTATCATAAAGTAGGAAAGAACTGTAACTCAGGACCTCTGAATAACGTCCAAAAATTTGGAGTGGCAATTATTCTTAGCAATCATTGGCTGGATGAAAACTGAAACCCACAGTGAAGTGCTGTAGGAAAACCAGTGACAGGTTATGTTCATGAAACTGACCATGAATAAACTTTCTGTATCAATTTACCATTGGAGCTGTAGCAAATACAACGCAGTGACAAAATAACATAAAATTAAGATCCCACAGTTTTGAAAATTTGAGGTATTGAATCTGTTTCATATTTCTAGAATCATGACAGCGAGGTGTTTGATTCCTTATAGAAGCTCCAAGGCAACAATCATTTCCTTTCCTTCTCCAGTTCTTAAAGGAAGCTTGCAATCCTTGGCTATCGGTCTTTTCTTCTTATCACTCAAATTGCTTTCTTCTGGTCTTCTACTGGTAACTGAAATCTCCTGTTATACTAGTACATGCACTCTGAATGCTCACTATGAAGGTACATGGTATTTAATATTTGCTATGCATGGATCTGGTCTTGTTTTTGTCCTTTTTATTTTTAGCCCCTTTTTTTTTCTTTCCTATTTGCTTGTTTTTACTCTTTGAGACAGGGTCTCATTAGTTTTTTTTTTAAGCTGACCTTGAATTCATTATGTAGCTGAGGCTGGCCTTGAACTTACAGCAGTCCTTCTATTTCAACCTCCTCAGTGCTGGAAATCCAAGTACACGACACCACATCTGGCTAATTTACCTTTGAAATAGTAATATTCAGTATATACTATCATATGTATGCTATGTTTAACTTTCTTTTTTCATTTTTATAGAGACTCACAGCTTAAGGGGCTGGGGACACAGCTCAGCAGCATAAGTGCCTGCCTGGCATGTGCAAGGGCCAGAGTTCAATTCCTGGTTCTGAAAAAAGAAAGAAAGAGAAAGAGAGAAAGAGATAAAGAGAGAAAGAAGGAAGGAAGAAAGAAAGAAAGAAAGAAAGAAAGAAAGAAAGAAAGAAAGAAAGAAAGAAAGAAGATTCATAGTTTAGAGTTTGGATTAAAGGTACTTTTCTTGAAGACCTATAAGCTCAGATTCATGGTCATTGGATGGAAATTGGATAGCTGATTTGCTGTTAAGAGGGAATGTATGTTTGGAAGAGGTAGGTCACCAGAGAGCATGATCTGGACAGGTGTTCTGCCTTCTTCCTCTGCTTTCTGACTTCAACGATGAGAGCTCCCTTCCTCCACCCAGGTCTTTCCACTGTACAGCTTCTCTTGTGTGATCCAAGGGACTGCACTGTACACAGGAAGCAAATAACCTCTCCACTCACAAATCATGAGTGTCCAGTGTTTTGTCTTAGCATGGGAAGGTAACTAAGTATCTAAGAAATACTAGAATTTTTGTGATTCCCAGAAAATTATAAAGCCATCATAAGTGAAAAAAGACAAGAAGATGGAAAAAGGTAAGTAAAATCTTTATGCTAGAGAAAAAAGCATAGGTATTAATTTGTATATAACGTGTAGGATAAAAGTAGGGAGAGTGAAAAGTAAGAAAAACAACTTCATGCTAGCACATAGGTTGAGAAGAAATTTAAAAGCCTTCAAATTACAATAGTGGAATATCTAAAACACAGATATTTTGACGAGTATGAAATGAAAAGAAAAATGTCTATGGATGTGTAAATTGACACTGAGAAAGTATTAAGAAGCAAAACTACTTTGGAGGAATCAAGAAAATGGATTTGTGCTTTTCTAGGTTCAAAATAATTGTGTTAAGTAAAGCTATCAGGAAGCTGTGGAATCTATCCAACAGAGCTTCCTTTTAAATAACAAGGTGAAACAGACTTTAATCGTAAGTCAATAAGAAAAGTCTTTATAATTTGCCAAAAGAAAGGTTAATGATGTTTACTCAATATACTCTAAGATTGAGTAAAATTAATTATAGCACTGTAAAAATAAATTGTAAGTTAAGAGAGGGAAACACTTGAAAATAATTATTCTTCTAAATAAGAATGTCTCGGGGGAAATAATTGATTTTTAGGACAAGGTACTGGAAAGAGAGAATTTTTAGGTGGTATATAACTAGGAGCATTTCCACAAACTCAAATAAAAATTCTAAAACTAGGTATATGAAGATTTGAGAAATATAAAGGAATATTGGGAGAGTAAACACTCAGAGATGAGATATACTTGGACTTGCTTTCTATTGAGATCAAAAGGACTGATGAAAGTGGTAGGGAAAAAAGTAAACTTAAGTGTGATAGAGATTTGCTGGTTGTCAGACATTTTAGAATACGGTGACATTGTGTCAGTTGGTATTTAAGAATGGCAAGTCATATGAGGACATTTTGGATGATATGGACTCTTCTAAAAAAAACGGCATTAAAAATCATAAAGAAGGGGCAAACGAAAATGCTGTGATATTAACACACACAAAAGATCCTTGTGGCATTAGTTGTAACAGCTCACACATATGTAGTGCTCACTGAGCATTGGACAGTGTTGGGAGATCCTTCCTCAGCAGAACAATTCGATCCAGACAGCAGCCCTATTCATTAAGCCTTTTGATTTAGTGGTTTAGAGAGTCAGTACCTTCTGAGGAGTTTCATATTTTATATTATCATAATCATTTTTAAAATATAATCATTATCAACATCTCTGGTAACATTAGTTGTCCCTTATTTATTAAAATATCCTTATCAATGAAACTTCCAATTAAAAAGAGAGTGTCTCAGTTACTTTCCCTAATAATTTGCAGTGTTTTCTGTACATGGCTATCTGGTTCCAAGGCAAGATGGCATGGCAGAGTGGTCACAGAGGAGAAGCAGTCTGTAGAAGGAAGGCAGAAAGCGGGCACTGGCACCAAGGGTACCAGCAAGAGCAACAGAAGCAAGCTCGCCTTCCTCCTGTCCCCTTTATCCCTTCTAGATCATCCACCTTTCCTATGGTGACTCTCACACCAGAGTAAGGCATCCTTAATCCCAGTGTCACACCCTTAATCCTGGCATCAGAACTTTAATCCTCATTCACACACCCTAACCGAGCCACATTTGAACTCCCCAACTATGACTTCCTGAGGCTTTGGGGAAATCTCAACACAGGACATAACAGAAAGCCAAACATTGAGGGACAGGCATTGGAGAAATTAAGTTTTGAGGAGTTACTTTGTTTCTTTGGAGATACCTGTAACCTGATTCAAAAGAAGAATATCATACTTTTTGGACAGTATTTCATAATTTATTAAATGCATTTGTCCATCTAAATGCTAGACTAGAGTATATTGCTACATTTATTTGTCTGTAACTGTTTCTTGGAACTGATAGAGGGAGAAAAACTGATCTTGGGTGGGTGACCTCCAAATGATCCTGGGAACCTCCAAATGACACAGGGGAAAAATGGTCTCCTGACCTGACCTGGATGATTTCGTGTTCTCTAAAAACAAAGAATGAATTTTAAGAACAAACGGAGGTTATGAGCAGAATACATTATTGAGGGAAAGAAAGATCCTGTCTGAGAGAGGGAAAGGAGGGGGGCCCCAGCGGGTTGTCCCCAGGAAGCTGTCTCTTCCAGCGACTTTTATAGAGGAAAATCATGTGGTGAGGCGGGGCTAAGGTGGTGGCAAAGGCATAGGAACTCACTTAGTTGGGCATGAGATGGGACAAAACTGTGGTCAACCAATGAGATTATGAGCACCATTGCTCAGGTAAAATTGACTAAATCCAGGACCAAATGAGGAAGCAAGTCACATAGCAAGCCAGGATGCCTGTTGGGGATTGAGCATGTGACTCATTTGAGCTCTTTCAAGGTGATTGATACCTATTTAGGCTATCAATCCCTGATGTCCATCCCTAGGGAAGTATGTAGCTATGTTTCCCCTCTCCTATTGGTCTTGAGGTGTGACCCATATGGGAGTATCTATTTCTTTCAAGTTGCAAAGTCACCCTGTATTCCATCTTGTCTCCTTGAGGGCCTAGCTCTGTCTGACTGCCTATAATATTTCTATCTAATTTGGCTGCCTGCAACAGAACTAACCAAAAAAGCATGGACTACCTCTTTAAAATAGTTGCAATGAAGTGAGTATTTGCTGCTTCCTCAAAGGCCAATGAATATTGTGGTGGTTAATTGATTAACTGTCAACTTGAGTGTGATCACCCAGCTGACTTGAGTCAGCATATTTCTAGGTGTGAGAGACTCTCATTAGGGAGGACAGTTGTTGGAGCAGAAGAACAGAAGAGGATTTTAGCTGATCTTCTTTGCAAGAGCTCTTTATGGTTCACTTTCTTCAGAGGTACTTCTGAAGAAAGTACCTCTTCTTTCCTTGGAAAGAAAGAAGATGGGAGCTGTTCCCTTTGGAAGAGCTCCCATCTTCACCTTTGGCTTGGACAGCCTCTCCTGTCTTTTGTCACAGATTCTTCAGCTTCCAGTACTGGCCTTTTGACCCACTGGCACGAACTGCTTAGCTTCTAGTTCGGGTGGATCCTCTGACCTCTGAGAGCAGAGCCCATGATCTACATTCCTAGGTCCTTTGTCCTCTGGATTTTTTTCCCCATAATTGTATTGAGAAACAGATAGCAATGAGACAGTTTCAAATCAAATGGGTAGGACAGTTTCAATAATTAAGACATTGCATACTCTCCTCCTAGTGGTTATTTGCTGTACAAAATGCAGACATGATATTCTATTTACAAACACTATTAGAACAAATCCCTCTATTCATTAAGAGAATGAAACTGTATATCTATCCTAATCATTTGAATACATAGATAAAAAATGGACATTCATCTGTATACCCTTTTCTGTCCAGTTCTGCCATTTGAATATTATAGGTGTGTGAACTCAGCAAAATATTCCAAAAGAGTCCAGTAGTCCATAACAGTATTGAGTCTTCTGTTTGACTGGCAATGTCAGAAATTGTTGACCTGAGTCTCCTACAGCTCAACATCACACCATGGCTTTACTTCTTATACTTCCTTTTTATACTTTTCTGCTGATTGTTAAGACCAAGATAAAGCAAGATCTATGCAACAAGAGTTGTAGCTTTTGCATCTGATAAGGTCAGTCAAACCCCTTCAGTATTTATCCAGAGACAGTGTACCTCAGATTGTAGAACCTTTGTCAGTGTCAGCCATGTGGATGAGTCACGGTCATTGCTTGGCCAATTTGCTGTCTGTGAAAGACTGAGAGAAAGTTTTCTCTCCATATGACTCTCCTTAGGCACACTCTACATCATTGATCACTTTCCTCTTTAACCCCATAATCTCCTTGATCAGAAAATTTGGGACACAGTTGAGTTACATGAAGTTACAGAACAAGTTCTCATATGTAGGTTCATCTTTGGAGTGCCTGTCATTCTGGTCTTCGAATTATGGGCTACTTGTTATGACATGCCAGTTGCTGTCATGCTATCTCTCAGATAGATGACTGTTCAAAAAGAAGGGGGTGGTGAATAAATGCAGGAGACAGGAAAAGGAATTTGTGGGATTGTCCTGTTGTAAGGTTGTATATGGTTAAATTTCTGGACTTATGTGTAAACATAAGAATTATATAATTCTTTATTCCTATTTTTTAAATATATTTTAATTTTTTGAATGCTTTTCCATCCTATTCTGTAGGGACTTAAAGTTTAACATATCAATACTTGATGAAAAATACCTATTCTGTGTTATGTCCTCCTGATTTGGATTCATCTGGGACACAGCTGTTGCCCTAGTGATTTGACTGGATTCTTCAGATATACAGCATAAAGATAGATCGGCTATACTTTTCTACATTTGACTCAGTGGGAGGCCCTTGTGGATCAGTCTTGTAAATTTCCATATCAATAAAATCCCTAATTACAAATTACCCCTACTTTGAATCTGAATCATAACATATACACTACTTGGAGGAAACTTGCTCCAGCCCCACAAGCTCTTGGTAAACTCTGACCAAAGCAAGTATCTAATCCAAATTAAACAAAATAAAACAAAACAAAACAAA
>NW_004524725.1:5740574-5742462 GCF_000260255.1 Octodon degus | reverse complement strand
AAAAAAAAAACAAACTGAAGAAGGAATTTTAAGAGTAAGAGAGGTTAGGAGCAAAATAAATTTTTTGAGGGAAAGAAAGCTCCTTCCGAAAGACAGAAGGGAAACCCAAGCAGGTTTCCCAGGAATTTGCTTTGCTAGGGATTTTTTATAAAGCAAAATATGACTTGAGGAGGTTCCAAAGTGGAAAACAGGGAAACTCACATATGACGTGGGACAAAACTATGGCCAACTAATAAGACTATAAGCAAAAATGCTCAGGTAAAATGGATTAAATCCAGGAACAAGTGGGGAATCAAGACCCGTTTGAATGTGAGTATAGAACAGGGGCTTTTCCTGTCAGGGTTGGCTTAGTAACTTCCTGGCTTCCTCAAGGCGATTATCAAACCTGGACACTTATCTTTAGGGAGGTAAGCATTTGTTTGATCTTTGGTCTTGAGGTCTGGCCCATTGCTGGAGTGTCTTTCTCTCCACAGTTGTAAGGTCATCTTGCCCCCATGCTGGCTCCTCCTGAGGGCCTCGCTCTGCCTGACTAACTATTATATTTCAATCTAATGCAGCTGCCTATAACACATTAGGCCTAGATGATGCTAGTAATGGCTAATATTTATAGACATTGTTCTTTTGCCCATGTTTGTGTGCCACTCTCTCTGTCTCTCTCTCACTTTTTTTTTCAGTACTGGGGATTGAACTCAGGACCTAGCGCTTGTAAGGCAAACACTTATTCTACTGAGCTATCTCTGCACCCTGTGCCACTCTCTCAGTGGAGATATGTGGCTGGTTTTTCATGTATGACACAAGTAGACTGGACCATATAACTCCTCAAAGAGACACTTCTGTTGTGCCTTGCCTCCATCTTTTTTTTATGGTTTCTACAATTGTGACTCAAGATCATACATAAACAACCAGCCATCTATTAATAATTTCTCAAAATTCTCATCAGATTGACTGCAAAATGTCAATCTGATATATTTTTTGTAGCCTGGGTGAAGAAGCTATTATAGCAATTCATCAAAAGTAATCTATATTGCAATACATTACCAAATAGTTTCTAACCACATGACTCAATTTATCAATCTGTATTTACTAATCTAATTTATAGTCAGAGTCAGACATGAATCCTTCGCTTTCCATAATATTCAGTATGTGAGCACATGGATGTGACTAAGTATAATGATATTTTACTCCACAAATTTTATTACTTTTCTGTTTTTCCAAGTCAAACATATTCATGGGAAAGAGATAAGTGATTTTTGTTATATTGGATTAGACCACTTAGAATTCTTATTTGTCAATAAAAGATAATTCTACTATTTTAAAATTAAAATGTCCTCATGAACTCTCATTATAATTCATTTCATAAAATTAACTCCTTGCTACATTTATGAATCAAGTAATTATGAACACCATGTCTATATATTCTTCTAAGCTTTGTTTAAAAATTAAATATTGGAAACTTTTCTTTGTGAAGTTCTTTATCTCACTTGAATCTTTTTATTGCCATTATTATCATTATTATCATTATTAATATTAATGTTTTTGGTTGTTACAGGGTCTCACTACTCATAGTGATCAGCTATGAGTCAGCTCAGACTCATAGTGATCCTCCTGTTTTTAGCCTCCCCATCACTGGTTTTACAGGCCTACGTCACTACTCTGGATGGCTCACTCTGCCCTGGGAGTGGGGCTGGTAGGGCATGTCGTACAGGGGATCAAACTGTGGTCCCTGAGCTAGTCTAAGCTTGCCTAATCAGGTACCTTAGCCCTCTGAGCTATGTTGCTGGCCCCTTTATTGCCTTTTAATTTAGTGTATACATAATTGAGAGTACACACATATTTATACCCAGTGAGATTGTTGCAAGTTATACTTTTTGATGAGTATGATCAACAA
>NW_004524725.1:5729234-5739994 GCF_000260255.1 Octodon degus | reverse complement strand
GTTTAAATCATAGACTCAGCACTCCTTGGGGGCAGGGCCAATACAGCATGCCAGGAATCAAACCCTGGACCCTGCACCTGGCTAAACAGGTACTTTAGCCCCTTGAGATATCTGGTATTGCTGGTCCCATATTAGTTTAATCTTTGAGACAACTACCTTAACTGTTTTTCTACTGTCCATTGGTAAGAAATATTATTAACTACTTTCTCCTCCCACCCATGCATGCATAGATACTCACAAAATACCAAAAACAAATTGGCTGTCAGATAGAGACTTTTTCCCAACTCCTAGCTCCAAGCTTTGAGTGTGTTAAGTGTGGAGGGGCAAGCGATAGAAATTTACCCATCAGCATGGGCACATCAGAATGTAACTATATATCTATCCTAACCATTCTGAATATACAGATACAAAATGGACATTCATCTGTATCCCCTCTTTTGTTTAGTTCTGTTATTTGAATATAGCTCAACATAACAGCATGGCTTTACTTCTTATACTTTGCTTTTACACTTTTCTGCTGATGGTTAAGACCAAGATAAATGATAGTTTACAAACACTGTTAGAACAAATCCCTCTATTCATTAAGAGAATGTAACTATATATCTATCCTAAACATTCTGAATATACAGATACAAAATGGACACTCATCTGTATCCCCTCTTTTGTTTAGTTCTGTTATTTGATTATAGCTCAACATAACAACATGGCTTTACTTCTTATACTTTGCTTTTACACTTTTCTGCTGATGGTTAAGACCAAGATAAAGCACGACCTATGCAACAAGAGTTGTAGCTTTTGGATCTGATAAGGTCAGTCAAATCCCCTCAGGATTTATCCTGAGATCCTGTACCTCAGATTGTAAATCCTTTGTCAGTGTCAGCTGTGTGGATGAGTCACGGCCATTGCTTGGCCAATGTGCTCTCTGTAAAAGCCTAAGGGAAAGTTTTCTCTCCATGTGACTCTGATTAGGCTCACTTTACATCATCAATCACTTTCCTCTTTGGCCCCATAATCTCCTTGATCAGAAAATTTGCGACACTACTGAGTTACACGACATTACAGTAGAAGTTCTCATATGTCCTGAGTCTTAATTGCCCTTGGAAGGCTAGAGCCAAAATGTTGACTTTCCTTTTGGCCCTCCTTTTTCTCTAATTTTGGTCTGCAAACTTAAGTTGTTAACCCTCCAGAAGAGAAGCTTATTGTTATTACCATACAACTTAGGCTGTTAAGCTTAACCTCACTCTCTGTGTGAATATCAAATATCTTAGGCATAACATGAACAAGTATTTTTCATCAAGTTTTGATATATTGAACTTTAAGTTCCTACAGAATAGGAAGAAAAAGCATTTAAAAAATTAAAATATTTTTAAAAAATAGGTATAAAGAATTATATAATTCTTATGTTTACACATAAGTCCAGAAATTGAACCATATACAACCTTGTAGCAGGGCAGTCCTGCAACATTCCTTTTCCTGTCTCCTGCCTTCATTTACCACCCCCTTCTTTTTGAGCAGTCATTTATCCAAGAGACAGAATGGTAGCAACTTGCGTGTTATGACAAGCAGCCTGTATTCAGAAGACCACAATGACAGGCACTCCAAGCATGAACCTACTACTACAGATTGCCATCGTCAGTACAGTTGCTTAGTTCACAGGTGTCTGTATATACAGATAGTCAGGGTGAGAATCATTTCAATTAACTGCTTGATTCAAAAATCTTCAGAAGATTCTTAGGATCATTGTCTTACCCATTTTCTACATATAACAGTATGGCTTGTCACTGTCATGTTTCCTAGCTCTTCTCCTTGCTCTCTTTTCATTGTCTAGTCCTTAAGTTCTTGCTTTCCTTAGTTGTATTATACCTTTCTATTTGTATTTCTTCTTTTGAGTTTAGCTCACAGTTCTGGAGTGGCAAAAGCATAGCTCTGATATCAAAGTCATATAGGGAGAAAAACTGGTCTCGGGTGAGTGACCTCCAAATGATATAGGGAACCTCCAAATGATATAGGGAAAACATGATCTCCTAACCTGACCTGGATGAGTTCATGTTCTCTAAAAGTGAAGAATGTATTTTATGAACAAAAGGTGGTTATGAACAGAATGTATTTATTGAGGGAAAGAAAAGCTCCTGTCCAAGAGAAGACCTGGGGGTGGGGGTGTCACCAAGTAGGTAATTCCCCAGGAAGTTGTCTCTTCCAGGGACTTTTATAGAGGAAAACCACATGGTGAGGTGGGTCTAAAGTGGTGGAGAAGACATGGGAACTCTCTTAGGTGGGTATGAGGTAGGACAAAACTATGGTCAACCAACGAGAGTAATCATTGCTCAGGTAAAATTGCTTAAATACAGTATCAAATGGGAAAGCGAGTCACATAGAAAATGGGGATGAATGGGGACAGGGTCTCTTCCTGTTGGGGGTTGGGCTAGTGAATCATTTGGGCTCTTTCAAGGTTGTTGATATCTATACAGAATATCAATCCTTGATACCCATCCCTAGGGAATTATGTAGCTGTATTTCCTCTTTTGTCTTGGTCTTCAGGTGTGGCCCATAGGGGAGTGTCTGTCTCTTCCAAAAGTTGCAATGTCACCTTATCTTCCATCTTGTCTCCTGGAGGGCCTGGCCCTATCTGACTGCTATAATATTTCTATCTAACTTGGCTGCCTGTAACAAATGCAGCAAGGTAAAACTTCACAGAGAAAAAGGAGGTCAGAAGACAGCAAGGCAGAGAATGAGGTCAAGAACCACGTACCACTGAGCTCTGTGTTCAAGGCCCACCAAGGGATTGAGGCGGCACTTGACGAGCTTCTTTGACAGACAGTATGTGCAAGTTCACTAAGGCTTTGCACTTCTTGCCCCAGTTGACGCTACAGTGAAACTCTGAGAACTTAAGTCAGTCAATGCTCATTCTACAGATGACCAGAATGTCCTATCCTCTCGGTACATCTGGAAAGAAAATAAATTGAAAATAATTGCTGCAATTCCACCTAGATTTGTCTGGCAGTGTTTTCTGGTGTTTTGGTACTTTACTTCACTACAAGTTCGCCTCAAGGCTTCATTCCTTCAAGCTTGTTTCTTTAGGTCGGGACACGCCCCCAGGGTCTGGCCAACTCTGCATCCAGCACATCCGCTGTGGGCAGCCGCTAGGAGGCGCTGCGAAGCCGTGGCGTCGGTCACCTGAGACTTTAGTCATTAACTAAAGAATTAAGAGAATTAAGGCATTAACTTAGAGCAAAGCAAACCTGGCCATTAAAAAGATTGCTTTTAGTTAGGTTAGATATACAGCTACTTTCTCTTAGTTCAATGAGAAGAAAGATTTGTACTAATAGTGTTTAGATAAGATATTCTGTCCGCATCTTGCACTATGAATGACCATTATGAAGACAACAATATGCAATGTATTAATTATTGTAACTGTCCTACTGACCTATTTTGAAGCTGTCTCATTGCTAGTTCTTTCTCAATAAAATTAATTTTAAAAAAAGATTGCTGAAAATGTGTTCAAGCTACAAAGAAACTTTTTCAACTCATATGTAATGCAAATTAGATAACATTCTGATTTGTTTTACTTTTAAATGTCTTTAAAAAATCTTTGCTTATATATTTGAAAGGAAATCAATTTCAGAATTGTTGAAGAACAAATGTATCAAGATAAATTGTAATGAATCATGGAATTTACCTGTTTAATGTGCACAATCCAATAGTTCTCAGAATGATCACAGAGCGGTGCAAACCATGACAATAGACTTTAGCATGTTATGATCACATGAAAAAGAAACTCTATAATCACTAATAGTCATTCCCTATTTCTTTTTCCCATGCCATCCGCATTCTTTACAACACTGTTAGCCCCAGAAATCATTTATACACTTTCACAGAATTTTGCCTATTCTGTGATTTAGCTCTTCAGCAATCTCCCCTTACTCACCTTTCTTCCTCTGTACCCCACTCTCTAGTAAACAACGTTCTTCTTTTCACTATTATGAAACCAAAACTTTCAGGTTCAACATTTTAGTGAAATCATGAGGTGTTTGAGTGCTTGAGTTATTTCACATGACACAATGGTCCTCAGGTTAGAGAAAGGATTACAGCTTTGAGTGAATCAATTCATCCTTTAGAAAGGATAAGTAGATATGTGAAAAGGAAAAAAAAAATCCCTCTACCAACTTACTCATCTCTCCTTTGTTTTTCCCTCTCTCTTTCTTCTTGTCTGTATATCTATATTTATCTCTACATATAGAGTAAATCATTTTTAGTAGATACCTTGTATTCATATTTGTGCACTATAACCTGTGTCCACAGTATTTTCCTATGATTTTTTACTTAGATTGCTTTCTTCATTTTGAAATGGAACAAAAGCACACACAGCAACATGATGAAGAGTTTTGAAATGGTAAATGAATCAATTAAATCATATGTGCATATATACATGCAAATATACTCTCTTGATACTATGTATGTAATAAACAATATTGGAGCAGATCATTTTCCTTGTTTCGATTACTACTATAAGCTTAGGGTCTCAAAAGTAGAGGACATGTATTAGATGCTCCAAAGCATTTGTTCAACTAAGAAAGAGGAAAAAAGTAATAATAAAAAACCAAAATGCTAAGGAGAATTTTAAAAAATGAATGTTATGTAACCAAAAGATAAAATTATATTAATGGAAGATTTTTTTCCTGTGCTGGTGAAAAGAAATTCAACTTTCCCAGCAAAATTCTATTAATTAATTAATTAATTTATTTATTTGAAATTGAATGTAGGACCTTATGCATCCCAGCCAGGCACTGAGTTATTGAGTTCTTTCCCTGCCTCTACATTACAAACTTTAAAATAATGCTTTAGTAGTCTTTACTTAGCATTTTTATCTTATATTTCATAGTACTTTCATAATATTTAAGCATCAAGTAGCTTGATATATGTATTGCAACATTTGTTAGTTTATAGTAAACATTATGTTTTGGACATAACTATGTGTATTAATCAATATCTGTGTACTTTTAACTAGATTTAATATCACTATTTTTCTTAGAGATTAATAGCAGCAAATTCATATGTTTAGTATACATATACTGATGTCTCATAAATATATCAGCCTAATATATGTATTTATTACATTACACATTTATTTTTATTATTTATTTTATTTTATTTTTTACTATTTTTTCCATAATTTTATTGATAAACAAATAGCAATGAGACAGTTTCAAATAAAATTAGTAGGACAATTTCAATAATTAACACATTGCATACATTCTTCAGAGTGGTTAATGGCTGTACAAGATGCAGACATGATATCTTACTTACAAACACTATTAAAATAAATCCCTCTATTCATTAAGAGAATGTAACTATATATCTATCCTAACCACTTCGAATACACAGATACAAAATGGGCATTCATCTGTATACCCTTTTTTTTGTTAAGTTCCATTATTTGAATTATTTTTTACTTTTTTGTGGAAGTGATGATTGAACTCTGGCCCTTGTGTTTCCCAGGGAAGCTCTCATGCCACTAGCCCATCGCCCTGGCCCCTACACATCGTGTAGTAATGCTAGAACTTTTAACCAAGTGCATTGAGATAGTGTAGATATTTAAGTTAAGAGAAGTTCAAGGCTAGGGAGATAGCTCAGCCGTCTAATCACTTGCCTGGCAATGACAAGAACACAGTTTCGATTCCTGGTACCACACGCTATGCCAAGAGTGCTGAGCCAGCCTCTGAAACCTGGTGTGGTGGTGCACGCCTGTAATCTCAGTGCTGGGGGGGCTGAGACAGGAGGATCACTGCAAGTCCAAGCTGTGTATTGAGACACTGTATGAAATGAATAAATGAGTTTAAAAAATAATAAATGAAGTTCAATTGCATCTAAAAGATAGGAAGAGTAGGCAACCTAGATATTTGTCCAATAGTTGAAACCTCTGCCACCACTAAATGGAGTTTCTTCTCAAAAGGACTGAGAGTTATGGAATCATGCTTTCTCTAAGTACCTTGATATTTGGAAGGTGATAGATTATACTCATGCTATAAAAGATCCCTATTCACTGGAAAGTCTGAGTGTATGTACTTGCTATCAATGACAATTTTTATTTCAAAGCCATATAATTCTGTCTTGTTTTTTAATCAGTTGAAGCACAGATTATACTTTTCTTTACTGATTATGGAAGAAATGCCAAATATAAGGAAGAGCAAGCTAGTAATATATGTGCTACAGACATTTAGATTATAATAATGTTCTGGTTTTCAGAATACTTCAAACAATGAAGGCATAAATGAACCTGTTTCCATATTTGCTTATATTATAAACATTAATGCACTTAAAATAGCAATGACATAAGCATTACATCTTTAAAATATAGAACATGTTCAAAGACATTTTAGAAGTATTTCCTTGCTAAAACATTCTTACCAAAATGAGCAGAGAAAACACAATTCATTTAAAAACATAATACTTGCTAGGTGTGGTTATACAGGCCTGCAACTGATGGGGCTGAGGCAGGGGAACTGTGAGTAGTTATCTAAACCTTGCCACAAAGCTGCGTAAGCCTGGCCTATTTAAAAGCAAGTGAGGGGCTGGAGAGATGGCTCAGTGGTCTAAAGCACCTACTTGGAACAAGCTTGGCAAAGCACAGGGACTGCGGTTCAATCCTCCAGCACCACATGCCAGCCAGCCGCGCCCCCTGGTGGGCTGAGCTGGCCACACACACACACACACACACTAAATGTTAAAATAAAAAAAAAATTTAAAAAAAAAAAAAGTAAGTGAACACCATCCCCATCCCCAGGTATGCTGAGCCAGCCATGAAGTCCATGTATGGTGGTGCACACCTGTAATCCCAGCTCTGGAGAGACTAAAAACAGGTGGATAACAGTGAGTTCGAGCTGCATAGTGAGACCCTGTACCAAAGACGTTAAATAAATACACAAATAAATAAATAAATAAATAAAGTCTGGTATTTTCTGTCTGTCTCTCTGACTCTATTTCTTTTTTAAATTTTTTTATTAATTTTATTGAGGAACAAATAGCAGTGAGACAATTTCAAAACTGATTAATATGACAGTTTCAATAATTAATGCATTGCATATTTTTGTCTTCATATTGGTTATTCATAGCACAAGATGCAGACATGATATCTTGTACAAATACTATTAGTACAAATCTTTCTTCTCAGTTACTTAAGAGATAGTAGCTGTATATCTATACTATTTTGTATATACAGATACAAAATGGTCCTTCTTTTGTATCCTGTTTGTGGTTTAGTTTTGTAAGAGATGAGTATTCCATTGCCATTTAAATATTGTAGGTGCATGAATTCAGAAAAGTAATCCAATATAGTCCAGTAGTCCATAGTAGTAGTGGGTTTTCTTTAGAACCAGCAGTGTCAGAAGTTATTGACTTGAGGTTTTTATAGCTCAGGATACTAATATAGCTTTAATTTTTATACACTGTTTTCATATTTTTCTACTGGATGGTTAAGACCACTATAAGCAAGACATATATAATGAGAAATGTAACTTTTGTATCTGACAAGATCAGTCAAATCCCTTCAGGTTTTACCCTGAAACGCTGTACCTTAGTTTGTAGATCCTTTGTCAGTGTCAGCCATGTGGATGAGTCACGGCCATTGCTTGACTAATTTGCTCTCTGTGAAAGCCTGAGAGAATGTTTTCTCTCCAGATGACTACCTTTAGGCACAATTTACATCATTGATGACTTTCTTCTTTGGCCCCATAATCTCCTTGATCAGAAAATTTTGGACAAAACTGAATTACAGGATGTTACAGTACAGGTTTCCCTATGTCCTTAGACCTAACTGACCTTGTAAGACTAGGGACAAAATGTTTGCTGTCCTTGCAGCCCTTCTTTTTCTTTAATTTTTTGGTCTGCAAACTTAAGTAGTTAACCCTACAGAAAAGAAGATGAATGA
The DNA here is from genome assembly GCF_000260255.1 of Octodon degus. NCBI lineage: Eukaryota > Metazoa > Chordata > Mammalia > Rodentia > Octodontidae > Octodon > Octodon degus. The sequence continues at coordinate 5,732,070 of NW_004524725.1, read as the reverse complement.
TATTATTACCCTGTAACTTACAGGGCAGGTTGAGTAATTGAGCTTAACCTCAGTATCTCTCTAAATATCAAATATTATAGACATAACATAGAACAGGTATTTTCCATCAAGTATTGATTTGTTAAACTTTAAATAGCTACAAAATGTGAAGAAAAAAATTTAAAAAATAAAAAAGGAATAAACAATTACATATTTTTATACAGAAATTTAGAAATCTAACCATATAAAGCATTATAGCAGGACAGTCCTATGACATTATTTTCTTGTCTCTTGTTTTCATTTATCACATTTTGCTTTAAACAAACATTTACTTAAGAGACAATATGGCAATAATTTTTATGACATGACCAGCAGTACACAGAAGACCAGAATGACAGGCATTCCAAGCATGACCTTACTGTTAAATACTGCTATCTTCAGTGCAGTTGCTTAGTTCACAGGTATCAGCATATATAGTTAATCAAGGTGAGAATCCTACCAATAAACACCTAGTTTCAAAACCTGCTGAAGATTCTTAGGATCACTTCCTTAACCATCTTGTGCTTATAAATCTATGGCTTTCCCATGTCATGTTTCCTAACTTTTCTCCTTGCCCTCTCTTCCTTGTCTAATCCTCAAGGTCTTGTTTTCCTTTTCATTACGTTATACATTTCTATTTTCATTTCTCTTTTGCATTCTTGAAGCAGGGAGACTATACAATATTTATACATGTGGGTATAGTTTATTTCACTTATGAGTGTATCTTCAAATGGCAACCAGTTAAATATAAGTGCTTCGAGTTTATCATTCTTTATAGCTGAGTAATACTCCATTGTGTAGAAAAACCATATCTTTTTCATCCATTCCTCAGGTGACAGGCATTTTTGTTCTTTCCAAGTTTTGTCTATTGCAAATTGTACTGCTATAAACAGAGCCACACATATATCACTATGATATGACATTTTCAGTTCCTCTGGGAAAATTTCCAGTAGGTGGATAGCTGGTTTGAATGGGATTTCCAGTCCTAGTTTTTTAAGGATTTTCTACCTTGATTTCCATAATGGTTGCACCAGTCTAAGTTCCCACCAGCAGCGGAAAAGGATTCCTTTTTCACCACAGCCTCTCTAACATTTGTTGTTGGTTGATTTCCATCTGATAGCCATTCTTTCTGGGATGAGATGGTATCTTGGTATTGTTTTAATTTGCATTTCACGGATTTCTAGTGATGTGGAGCAATTTTTCATATATTTACTCACTTCTTTAACTTAATCCTTTGAGATGTCTGTGTTCATTTTTGATGCCCATTTCTGAATTGTTTCTTTAAAATTTTGGGGTCCTAACTTTTTTACTTTCTTATAAATTGTAGAGAGCAGACCATTGCCTGAGTGCTTATTAAGAATTTTTCCAATTTGTGGGTTGTCTTTTCACTTTGTTGGTAATTTCTTTTGACTTGCAAAACTTCTCAATAAGAGGAGGTCCCAGTTAATTCTTTCAAGTATTACCCTTGTGATTTGATGTTTGTTCATGAACTCTTTGCCTACCCCTATGTCTTCAAGAGTTCCTCCTACTTTCTCTTCCAGGAGATTTAGTTTTTTGTTTTAATGTTTAGATCTTTAATCTATTTTGACTTTCACTTAGTGCATGGTGATTGACCTGATTCAAGTTTTAATTTTCAGCATCTAGAGAACCAGTTTTTCCAGCACCATTTCTTAAATAGGCAATCTTTCTTCCAATGAGTTTCTTTGTCCCCTTTGTCAAAGATAAATTGCATAGTGTTTTTGTAGGGGCTTCAGTATCTTCTAATCTGTTCCATTGATCCTCAAGTCTATTTTGTTCTCAATACTATGCTGATTTTATTACAATAGCTTTGTAGTATAATTTCCTATCAGGAATTGTAATGTCTCTAGCCTTGTCTTTTTTGTCCAGAATTGCCTTTGCTATTCTAGGTCTTTTCTGGTTCCAAATAAATTTTAGGAGTAAATACTTTTGGTCTGTGAGGTATGTTGGTGGTAGTTTGATAGGGATTGCATTAAATCTGTACAGCAATTTTGAGAACATGGCCATCTTCACAATGTTGGTTCTTCCTATCCAGGAGCAGGGAATATTTTTTCATGTTCTGAAGTCCACTATGATCTCTTTTTTCAGTGTAATGTAATTTTCATTGAATATATCTTTGTTTTCTTTAGTTAGACTAATTTCAATTTCTGTGGTGCTATTGTAAAAGGTATTGTTTCTCTAATTTCCCCCTCAGTGTGTTTGTTATTTGTGTAGAGAAATTATATTGACTTTTGGGTTTTGACTTTGTATCCTGCTATGCTACTGAATTTGTGTACTTTTTCTATTAGCCTCTTGGTAGAGTTATTTGGGTACTCCAAGTAAAGTATCATGTCTTCCACAACTAATGATATTTTAAATTCATCTTTAGCTATTCTTATTAGTTTTATTTCTCTCTCTTGTCTAGTGGCTCTAGCTAGTAATTCCAGAACTATATGGAATGGGTGTGGTGATAGAGGACATCCTTGTCTTGTACCAGATCTGAAAGGAAATGATTTCAGTTTTTCTCTATTTAGAATTATGTTTGCCACTGGGTTGTCATAGATGGCTTTTATCAGATTGAAGTAGAGGTCATCTATTCTAATTTTCTGTAGGGCATTGAACATGAATTAGTATTGGATACTGTCAAAAGTCTTTTGTGCATCAATGCGATGATCATGTGGCTTTTGGCTGTATTTTTATAGTGTGCTACATTTATAGATTTGCATATATTGAATCCTCCTTGCATGCCTGGGATGAATCCTACCTGGTCACGGTGTAAAATGTTCCTGATGATTTGTTGTATTTTATTTGCTAGGATTTT
>NW_004524725.1:5725570-5729094 GCF_000260255.1 Octodon degus | reverse complement strand
TCTTCTGTAAGTTTCTTATAGAATTCAGCTGTGAATCCATCAGGACCTGGACTTTTCTTTGTCAATAGGTTTTTTTAAATTACATTTCATATTTCATTAGTTGTTATTGTGTTATTGAGAGTTATTATATGTTCTTGATTCAGTTTTGGTATTTTGTACATTTTAGGAATCTGTCCATTTCTTCTATGTCTTCTGTTCTGTGAGAGTAAAAATTCTCAAAGTACCTATTGATAATGCTCTTAATTTCCACTAGACTTGTGGTAATTACACCCTTTTCCTTCTTTATTGTTTATATTTGAATTTTTTCTTTCCTCTTTTTGATGCGGTTAGCTAAGGGCTTATTGATTTTATTTAATCTTTCAAAGAATCAGCTTTTTGATTCATTAATCCTTTGAACTGTTTTGTTTTTCTCAACTGAATTAATTTCTGCTCTATTTTTTATTATTTCTTCCCATCTTCAGGCTTTGGGTTTGGTTTGCTCTTCCTTTTCTAGGTGTTAGAAGTGCAGCATTAGGGTGTTTATTTGTTCCTGTTCTGTTGTCCTAATGTGTGAGTTCAGAGCTAAAATTTTTCCTGAGAACTGTTTTCATTTTATCCCATATATTCCAATAAGTTGTACAGAATTTTCATTTAATTGTAGATATTGTTCAATTTCTTCTTTAAAATCATCTGTAACCTATTGGTTGCTGAAGAGGGTGTTGTTTAATTTCCATGTGTGTATGGGGTTTTTCTGATTTCTTTTGTCATTAATTCCAGTTTCTTTGCACTGTGGTCAGATAGTATGCATGGGATAATATCTGTTTTCTTACATATACTTAAACAGGACCTATGGACTAGTATTTGGTCTATTATAGAAAATGACCTTTATGTATTGAGCCGTGGTTGGGTGGAATGCTCTGTATATGTCCACTAAGTCCATTTGTTCCAAGCTCTGCTTCAGTTCTGCTAATTCTTTGCTAATTTTTTGTCTGCTTAACTCATCTTTTTGGGATAAGGGGGTGTTAATTTCTCCTGTTAAGACTGTGGTATTGGATATTAGATTTTTCATGTTCATTAAGCTTTGTCTTATATAGTTGTGTGCTCCTGTATTTGGTGTGTGCATATTTATGACTGTTACCTCTTCCCCTTGAATTTTTCCCTGAACTAGTATATAGTGGTCTTCTTTATTTCATTTGATCATTCTTGGTTTGAAATTGAGACTGTCTGTGAATGAGATTTCTAGTCCTGCTTTTTCTCTGAGGTGCTGGGCGATGTAGTATGGTTTTCCATCCTTTGACTTTCAGCATATGAATTTCTTGATGATTTAAGTGTGTTTCTTATATGCAGCATATTGTTTGAGTTTGTCTCCTACTTCACTGTGCGGGTCTGTGTGTCTTTCTTTTAATTGTTGAATTGATTCTACTTACATTGAAGGTTATAATTCAGATTTATTGACATATGATTGACATGTTATTTACCTGCTGTTGTTTTCTACTTTTTCTCCTGTGTTTTATTGTTTGCCCTATTTAGTGGGGCTTTTCCCCATAAAGTTATTGAGAAACAAATAGAAATGAGATAGTTTCAAACCAATTTTGGTAGGAAAGTTTCAATAATTAACACTAGTGGGTTCTTTTTGTTCTTGTTCATTGAGTTCTGATCATTTTGGTCTCTCTCTCTAGAACGTCTTTTAATAGTCTGTCTAGGTTTAGCTTTGTTGTCATGAAATTCTTCAGTTGTTCTTTGTCATTGAAGTACTTCACTTCTCCATCAATCTTGAAAGAGAGTTTGCAGGTTATAGTAGTCTGGGGTGGAATTTGTTTTCACAGAGTACTTGAAGTACTCCGCTGCATGCTCTCCTTTAGTTCATGTTTTGTGAAGAGATGTCTGACATTATTCTAATGGGTTTTCCTTTAAATGTGATCTGTTTCTTTTCTCTAGCAGTTTTCACTATATTTTTCTCATGTTGGATTTCTGGGATCTTCACTATTATATGCCTGGGTGTGTTTTTAAATTGGTTGATGTTATTTGGAGTTCTGTATCCTTCAGTTACTGAATGTCAGATAGTTTCCAAATGTTTGGGAAGTTTTCCGCCGTGACTTCTGCCCATAGTCTTTTTATGTCATTTATATTGACTCTTTCTTTCTCACTGATGCTTATTAGTCTCACATTTTTCACCTTTGCTTGGTCCTACAGGTGATGGATTATTTTTTCCTGCATTCTAGTTGTTTTTATGAGATCTTTTTTTACCCTTTCTCTCACTGCAGCTGCATCTTTAAGATCTGAAACTCTATCTTCACTTTCACTCAAGTGGTTTTGCAAGCTTGTGATTGAGATTTTAATTTCCTCTATATCTCTTTGACTCTGCTTCATGTGATCTATTTCTTTCCTATATTGCTAATTGAAGGATTTCATTGTTTTCCAATCTCCTTTCTTTTTATCAGTGTCTTCTTCAGAAGCCGTTATTAATTCTTTCATTATAGTTATCCTTTACTTTTTTGCTTCAGAGATTATTTCTCATCTGATTTCCTCTGTATGTTTTTGCATTTGATTTTTTACTTCAGACACTATTAATTCAGAAATTTCTTTTTTATTTCAGTGGTTATTTCTGATCTGAGTTCCTCTATACTTTTCTGCAGTTGTTTCTTTACTTCAGATGCTATTAGTTCAGACATTTCAGCTGTGTGATTCCCAATTTCTTTGGTGCTAGTTTCTTCTGGACTTGTTCTGGGTGAGCTTGGGACCTGAGATTGCATTTTGCTCCTTCTCTTTGTCATTTTGCATAGCACTGTCTTCTGACCTTTTGTAAAGAGCTTTGTGCAGTTATAGCTTTAGCACCAAATGAAATTCTATTGCAGATCTATAGAGTTTGAGTTCATCCAGTTGTTCCCGGCTTAGGTCTGGCTGCTGTGCTCAGCTTCTTCCTTTTGCAGCCCTTGGAAGAGAACCTACTGTGTCCTCTCTGGTAAGATGTTGTGCTCCTGGCTTAGATGGGTGATTCTGGCTCCTAGCCTTTCTGCAGGGACTTCAGCTGCAGAGTTTCACCCCAGGCCTGCATGCCAGGCCTGGGCTGGGTCTGGAAGTGTCCAGAGAACAGGACAGAAGGACTCACTTATAATTGGACCTGCTCTGTGTCCAGAGGGATCCAGCAGGCAAAGGGAAGTGTGGAAGCTCTCCCACACACTTTCCAGGCCTGGTCTTGAATTGGGGCTTCTGATTCTCCTTGTCTCTCTCTTTGATTTATGTTCAAGGAGAGGTTGAACAGAAGGTCTACAGTTCTCCCACACATGCATGATCTCAGCCTCCTCCATGGATACATTTGCTACAAATGAAGTAACCTAGTGAACTCAGCACCATCACCCCCATTTCACAGATTACATTAGGATGCTATTTTCTTGCTCAGTATCTGATAGGAAGGCCTGTAAATAGATATATCCAGCATTCCAGTAACATGCAGATTTGCTTTGCTGCCCTAATAATCCCCTGAGCTCCACCTACATCCCCTTCCCCCAGTATTACTCTTAGCAACCACTAAGCTTTCTCCATAT
>NW_004524725.1:5724534-5725470 GCF_000260255.1 Octodon degus | reverse complement strand
TTTTTTGGTAGTACTGGGGATTGAACTCTGATCTTTGTGCTTGGCAGGCAAGCACTTATTCTACTGAGTCATCTCCCCGACCCTCCTTCCTCTACATTTTTTCAGCATTTCCATAAAACAATCTGAAATCACACAACTTTTCAACATTGGCTGCTTTCAATTAAACTACCAATGTAATTTTCTTCCATGTTTCCTCATGCCCTGATAGCTCATTTTCTTACTATATAATATTTTATTGTTTGAATGAACGGCAGGTCAACTGCAGGATTTATCAACTGCTTCTATAAGACTGCTATAAATGTAAATGTGTAGGCATGCTTTGTGTGTACCTGTATCTGTACTCCATAAGGAAATAGGTTTTCAACTCATTTGTATAAGTACCAAAGAGTGTAAGTGTTAGATCTTACAGTAGGAGTCTTATAAATAACACCACATTGTTTTTCAAAGTACTATTTTGCATTTATGTGCATATTATATGCATAATGCTTATTACTTTTATAATATGTATGTGCATTCAATGTTCTACAGATATATCAATAGGTAGATAGATAGGATAAATAGTAGGAAAAAAGAGAAAGAAAAAATATTATCCAGTGTGGACAGTATAAGTAAAAGTGTACCTCAATTTACTACATTTGTTTTGCATTACTATATATGTTCTTGGCCTGTTAGTCTTGTGTTCAATCTGCATGTATGATAATTAACTTTTTAAATATTTTTTATTTTAGGGAAGGGTCTACAGTGTTTTCGAGGTCTCACCGCTATTTTGGATTCATAGTGATCCTCTTTTTACAGTCTCCCAAGAGCTGGGATTATAGGTGTGTGCTACCACGCCCAGTCTCTATTGACATCTCAGCACACCCTGGGAGCTGGGCTGGCACAGCAGGCCCTGGAATCGAACCCTAGCCCCTGCTCCTGCTTGTGGGCACTTTAATC
>NW_004524725.1:5702657-5723354 GCF_000260255.1 Octodon degus | reverse complement strand
TTGGGCTAGAGAGATTGCTCCATGGTCCAAGCGCCTGCCTGGTAAGCACAAGAACCTGGGTTTGATCCCCGTACTACATGTCTTGCCACTGGGCAGACCACAGAAACCGGGCATGGTGGTACACGCTTGTAAAATCAGTGCTCAGGGGTGCTGAGACCAGAGGATCACTACAAGTCCAAGCCATGTAGTGAGACTCAGCACAAAACAAAAAAAGGTAAATAAATGAAATATTTTTAAAGCTTATAAACATAGAAATAAAAATCTTAATTTCTAACAGTAAGGAGGTGTCTCAAATTTTAAAACTATGATGTCCACTTTTTTGTCATTATTCCTCTGAATTCATAAAATTCAAAAAATTACAGCAGATTTCAGCTAGAATTAGTTTCTTAATAAAATTAAGAATCAGTTCCATTTAGAAGAATTTAATTGTAGCTTTCCTCAGTGATGGAAATGTCCTGGACTTACTGCAATCATGGAAATGCCCTGAACCTGGAAACTGTGTTAAGCAACATTACCCTAGTGAAAATAATTATGTAAATGTTTTATTAATTCTAATATTTCGAATCATGAAGCCTGTTTTGAAATGGGAATATTGTTGAGAAGACTCTATATTATTTACGTAAACTTATATTGTTGCTAATGTACAGCCACTTTTTAAACCTCTGTATCTATGCTTGTCCCTATCTAAAACAACGTATATATTGCAAGTAAATATTGCAAAGTGTTTTTGTTTTGTTTTGTTTTGTTTGTGGTGCTGGGATCCAACTCAGGACCTTGCACTTGACAGGCAGGTGCTTATTCCACTGAGCTGTATCCCCAGCTACGAAGGCTTTTATATCAATTATTTGGATTAATGTATGTATACTAAGTACCATGAGAGTTAGTGTGTTAAGCCATTGAGCATACAGTTTAAAATCTATTTTAGCTTTGATTTTCTAAATTTTAGTTAACAGCAGGAAAAGCAATAGCATAATTTCATGATTCATCTTGCATTTTTTATCTTTACTTAAGTTCAATAGGTATATTACAAATCACATGGATATCCACTATTTGAAATGCAACTTCAATTAATTTTGATACTTTAGTGTTAATTTTCAGAATTTAGCTATATTCTGTTTCATCTCCTTGTTGAGTATGCTCTCTAACATATATTTGTTGCACTTGTATGGATTCATTATAACATTCAAAGAATGATTTGAGGATAACCAAATTATTTAATTTCAGTTCAAAACAATTTATAGATTCTTTTAGAATCAGTGCTTTTCATGTAATATGTAAGAATTAACCCACCAAACTGAAAGCCTTGAAATATTCTTCCGTTTCATTCTGGAAGCTTCATGGTTCTATCATTAACACTCAGAATTGTACTTCCCTTGGGATTTATTGTGAAGAGTGAAGAGACCTGAAGTTCATTTCCTCTTTCCCAGTACACGAGCTAGTTGATCTAGATTCACTTACTGAAATGTTTGAACCCTGTATTCCTAAATCCAGAGTCCACATATGATTAATTTGCGTCTTCCTTTTAGTACTCGCCATTCCCTTTAGTTGCATTATGTTTGGTCATACATCTTGGTTTTTTTGGTCTGTTTTTTCATCATTTTATTTTAATTATTGATAAAATATCTTACAGTGTAGATTTTATTTTTTATACAATTTATGTAGCCCTAATATTGTGCACATTGTTATTTTGTTTTGCCTGGTACTTGGGAATTTTTAAGGGCTCAAATTTTTGATTTGCAATTATGATATGTTTCTTCATCCATCTTATTGGTTATGATTGGGTGATTTTATTAGTTGATCTAGAAATTTTGCATCAGTGTTATCACCAGTATTTATGACACATAAGCACAACATTTTCTCCCCTTTGAATGTAGGCAGCTATTCTGGGGCTTATGTAAGTTAATGGAAATCCAGTTGATATACAAAATTTTTATTAAGAAACTAATTCTAGTAGCAAAAAAAATGATATTTTGTAACCCACAAGTTAACAATGAACACAATTAGACAGTCTTTCTAAAGACAGAAATATAAAACAATTTTAAAAATTCCTATTTTGTCAACATTATTAAATTTCCTGCTATTTTTAAACTTATGCTATCATAAATTGCCTGACATATAACTCCACCATAAGTACAGAAAGCTGTTGTATTTTATTCAATGACTCAGATCACTAAGTTGTATCTGATTTATTTGTAGGTGTTTTTCTGCTTATATATTCTCTTAATAATAACTATTTTAGATTATTGGCCTCTACTAAACTGATAGCATATATATTTAATGCATAAATAGCATAGTTTCTATTGTTTTTCATGTTTGTCCTAAAATCTGTCAAGTACCTATGAAAAGTCAGTGGGCGTGTTAGCATAACTGAGTGTACAGCTGGAAGAAAATAAGCAATGGGAGAGAAAATTTTCTTTTAAACACAACAGGTTGTGACACCTCAAAAAGTTCAAACATATGCAAGTGCTTCAGATAGCAGGAAAACTGAAAGGACTGAGTATCAGACCACATAAAGTGGTAGCACTGCAGGTGGTGTGCACTATTTACTTCAAACAGTATGCCTAAATAATCTCACTCATTTTCTCTGAGCAAAATCTAATAAAGGCTTATATTCCTTTTAAAATGACGCTATGTGAAACAATTCAAATATTTAGCCTCACATGAATGTGTTAGAGAGATGGGCCACAAAAACCTGTTAATCCTCCAGGGACTTGCAAAAAGCATTTATTATCTCTCAAATTAATTTCTTTATGTGTGCAGTGGTTAATGTACTAATAACTATTGTAGAAATTTGTGAAGGTTAAATAACTCAATCCTCATAAAGCTCAAAGTAAATTTCCTGATGTCTCGGATAAGCTCAATAAATAAGAACAATCATGATATTTATATTTTTGTTGTCATCCCTAAATTTATAGCCATCTAACTATGTGTGCATCAAAAGTGATTAAAGAATACGATGCACTTGAAGCAGATGGATTATTTAACGAACTGTTTCATACACCAGCCAACCTAGCAGTCATTTTTGTGTTTCTGTTCCTCTGGCTTGCTTGCACTGCATACAGTTAACAGAGTTGGGTGCTAAATTATTGAATGGGAAAGAAAGCAAGGAATATTTAAATTATTCAAATTTTTCACTAAGCTGGCAATAATAATTCAGTCTAACTTCCTGATCAGTAAGTGGAAAGGAAATGGAGAGAAATGCATCACCCACTGAATATTTTACACCATTTACATAAATATTGGTGAAATAAATGTTATTTCAAAAGAGCATAGCACCCTGGATCTAATAAAATATGCCATTCTCACTATTATCAACAAGACAGGTTCTAAAAATGTTGGCAGACCTATACATTTAGGTTATAGTATTTAGTCACTCACTTTTATGCTTACATAAATACACCAAGGATGGCAATACTTAGTTGTGGAAATGCTGTAATTTATTTTAAAGCCTATATTGAAAAAGGAAATGACTTTTTGTGCAATAGTAGGACACGAACACAAAAAAGAAACTTTATGAGCACATTATTATATGCTTAGGCAATTTCTCATAAGCACGTTAAACTAGATTAAATTCTACTTCAAAAACCTATTGTTAATTCTGGGGTGGTTTTATGCTATTTTCCCAAAGGCTTATAGGAGCTGATTTTAGAACTGTTAAGCCTGGTATAAACTGCAATAATAAATGCGACGCTGGGTAGAGGTAAACTTTGCTCAATTATCAAGACTGTTACGAAGTTTTTAGAGGAAGTACTGATTTCAGTTTGATGGAAACCAAACTACACACTGTCATTCAATTTAAACCGGTAAGTTGGGTTTCCTGGTAACATTTTTTTTTTAAGTTTTTTGTTTCTTTTAAACAAAACCCAACACTTGATAAGTCACTTCTGAGTTCAAGATGGATTAGAAAACTTAAGTTTAAAAAAATGAAGATGTTAAAGCAAAATGAAAAACAAATTAACAGAGAAGTTGCTGTCGTTTATCACACCGGAATAGAAAAATTCTCCCCACTGCAGAATTTCGCAGTCCATCATCTTCAGTAATCACCTTTGTAGTTCCAAATGCTGGGAGCTTCTCCACCGCAGAACACTCACATCAATCACCTCCTAAAGATTTCTAGTCAGTGGAGTTAATAAGAATTGTGCACATCACCCTATGATTTAGGAGAGGCAAAAGAGAAACTTCTGATAATACCGCAGTAAGGGAAATCTTTAGAGAGTCACTGTTTTGAGGAAGAGTTCAGGAAAATGTTTCGAAGTGTTTTTGAACATTTCACACTGAAGTATTCATCACTGTAGCTGGGTAGAAATCATTATGAATTAGTTAAGTATGTCTTAGTTAGAGATGTTTCAAGGAAATTGAAAATGTTTGTGGAATGTTTAAATTGGCTGAATGAAGGCATTTGGTGATTTAAGCCACTTTAATTATTTGAAAACTATTATTTATCAGGTATCTATTTTATATATTGAAATATAAAACACAACATGTAGAGAGTAAAGGATAAAACACGGTAAAACGGTGAGTACATACTCAAATTTTATGTGGTTGGATAATTGAAATATATAAGTATATTTGTTTATTTACATAAGATTTTTCTAAAAGTTTTGAATTTGTAGAATGATAGCTCATAATACTCAAGTGAAATAGAATAATCAAGAAAAGATTAGTGAAGGAAAATTTATAAGCGACAATAGAATGTGCTCAAAGATTTTACTGCAGAAGCTATTCTTAAGAGTAAATATTACTTTTTATTTAACGTAAGTGTTAATAGTGCAGAATAAAGGTATAACTAAAATATTTTGAATTTTAAAAATGATAAGCAAACATTCAATATACAGAAATAATATTTAATTTCAATAAATATTAATGTTGATGCCTAAAAGTACTACAACTACATAAATATTTGCTTTAAAAGTAGCAATTTCTGGGAATAATACTCAGAGGTAGAGAACACTTGCCTAGCATGCACAGAACCCTGTATTTGATTCCCCGGCACCAGAATACAAAGACAAAAACAAAAAGAGAGAGAAAGAGAAGAATAAAAAGGAACAAATAAGCAAAGTAAAAAGAATAGAGAAGGACAAAGAAAAGTAAAGAAAGGCAATGCTCTACATAATTAAATAAAGCAGATTATCACCATAGGACAGCTTTGTTGAAGTAAAAAACAACAAGAACAAAAGTATGCAATTTTTTTTATTAAATTTGGTCATGATAAATGAAGATAAATTTAAGAAAACACAGCTTTATGGAAGTATATAAATATTCTATATGTATAGCACTACTTCAAAATGTTGATTTTTAAATTAAAGTTCTGTATAAGTATGGTGGAAAATCTAAATAATATATAAATAAGTATTTATGCTTCCATAAATGCTAAAAACATTTTAATTTGTGATTATGACATTTTACACAGATAAACTATTAAGAATAATAATATATATTGGATGAATCTGTATATTCTATTTTCTTTAATTGATAACTGTGAAGCTGTAGTGTCAGTATTCCTAAATTACCTAAAGTTCTATTCTTTTTATTTTTATACCTTGTACAAATACTAGGTCATAATTATCACTTCTCACTATTATTCTTATGATAAGGTAAAATACATAAGATAGTTGAAATAGTTCAGAACATTTTAAGCCATGAAGTGTGCTTGGATAAGAAATAATTTAATGGAATAATCTTAACCAAAATAACTTTCTCTTGAAATATAAAGGTTCCTCTAACACAATTATTTATCTACAAATCATTTTAGGTAAATATATATATTTAGGTAAATATATATATATTTCTTTTAGGAAAAAGTAAAAGAAAATTTATTTTATTACAAAATTATTCACCCATACACAATACGTATATTATTTTATACTAAACACTATTTGACATATATGTTTTATGTACATGTATATTTTATGTATATATATATATATATATATATATATGTTTTTGGAACTTAATATAGTAATTAGACATCTAAAATAACTGAAAGTGAATAGTTTGATGCTCTCCTGCTCTCTTTCCTCAGAGGCCCTACCCCCACAATGACAACTCTGATCTGGATATCATGCCTCACGAGACATCCGCCAGCCCCACCGTGCCTACTGCGGTTCATTAACACTGTGGAAATGTGACCAGCCTGCTCTCATTTATGACCTTATCACAGTAAGCACAGTGGGGCCCACGAAGATGTCAGCTTCTAAATCCACTGTATCTGAAGGTGTTATGATGCAGAACAAATGTGGATTAATATTGAAGAATGTCTCACTTGACTGAAAATAATTTGATAGATGACTAAGGCTGACCCCATGCAGTCAGAAAAATACTTGTAAGTACAAAGAAGTCAGAGTCAGTAAAAGCATAGGGTAAGAGGAGAAATGGTTGAAGCAGTTATAGCTTTTGAGGTATAAGCTCAAGCTAAAGAATGAAGCTATTTTGTACAGATTATAAAAGAGGTCTATTTGGAGTTCAGACCACATCTCTATATAGTTCAGTGGGGCCTTGAACTGCCTATATAATTCTGGTTGACCTCAAGCTGAGAGCAATCCACCTGCTCAGCCTCCCTTAATGTCATGATTACCATGCTCAGCACAAATATCAGTATTTTCAATATTAATTTTTATGTATTTTGGAAGCAGACACAAAGCCAGACAAAAATACATGCATATATGCACACTTACACTTGAGGTCATTCTTCAGTAGGAGTTGCCATCAGTACAATTTTTCAAATGCCTGCACCAATTTACCTTACCATAACGGCCTCATGAAGAGGTCTGTTGTATCTTAAAATACATAACACTGTCAGTCACAGTTGGTTACTATTGATTTGTCTGATTATTTATTTAATGCTATCAATTCTGTTATGAATGTTGTATACTGTATTTTTTAATCATTTCTGTTTTTTGTGAGGCCATGAAAACATAGATGTGCCGCTGTCCTCTAAAGTAGCTCAGACACTTCTTTTTACCCCTAATTACTCTTAATTTACTCCTTGACGCTGTCCTTAAGTCCAGATAACCATTCATTATTTATCTTCCCTTTGCTTCTTCTGGGACCCTGCTTTTTCCAACATAGAATAGAATCATACAATAGGGAGATTTTAGGTTCTGACTTCTTTCACTTAGTGAAATATATTTCATTTTTTTTTTCATTTTGTTGTGCAAGTTAGTAGTTTGTTAATTAGCATTCCATTTTATGGAGTTCCAAGGAGTCTGTTTACAGTAAGCCCCTCAATTATAAACAAACTTTATTCTGGGAGAATGTTCATAAGTGGTTATGTTTATATGGTATATCTGTGAAAGCTGGCAACTCCTATGCTCTTGTCAGGGTCTTGCTGTATTCTAGTGTTAAGAGATAACTACACTGCTTAGATTTTTAATCAATAATGAATAAAGTTGTTATATTTATTTGCATATTTTTAATGATTTAAGAAACTAACTGAATGACTACTGCATCTTAATTAAATATTTCTGTAAGGATCTATGACAATTTTGGAGAATAACTGTATCTTTTTTAATCTAAGAAACTGTGGGCATTACAAATTTTGATACACTCAGTTTTTATTTTTATTATTAGACATTATGATATGCATGTAAATAATCTTGAGTACTTCATTGTTTTATTTGATTTTTGACATGAATTTTGCTTAACATTTTCCAGGTATAAATTAACACATAAATCTTTTAGGTTTTTTGTGAGATTAATTCCCAAGTATTTCTTTTTTTTTTTTTTATGTTATTGTGAAAGACATGGTTTCTCTAAGTTCTTTTTCAGTGCATTCATTGTGTACAAAAATGCTACTAATTTTGGGGTGTTGACTTTATATCTTACTACTTCACTGAATTTGGTGATTAAATCTACAAACTCTTGGTGGAGTTTTTGACGTCCTCTATATAGAGTATGAAATCACCTGCAAATAATGATAATTTCACGTCATTTCCAATCCTCGTTCCTTTTATTTCTCCCTATTACCCTAATTGTTCTGGCTAATGTTTCCAGACCTATACAGAATAGGAGTAGAGACAGTGGACATCCTTGTCTTGTTCCTGATTTTAAAGTGAAGGCATTCAGGCTTGCCCATTTAATACTATGTTGGCTGTTGGTTTCTCATAGATGGCTTTTAGCAGGTCGAGATGCAGATCACCAATTGTAATTCTCTGTAAGGTTTCTTTTTTATCACCAATGAGCACTGGACTTTGTCAAAAGCTTTTGGTGCATCTGCTGAGATGATCATGTCTTTTTTGTTCTAGGTTCTATTGATGTGGTGTATTACATATGAATTTGCTTATGTTGAACCATCTCTGCATTCTTGGGATGAATCCCAATTGGTCATGATGTGTAATTTCTGCATGATTTGCTGCATTTTGTTCGCTAATATTTTATTTAGAATTTTTGCATCTGTATTCATTAGAGAGATTGGCCTATAGTGCTCATTTTAGTCAGATCTTTCTCTGATTTTGGAATCAGTAATACTTGCCTCCAAAAATGAGTTTGGGAGAATTGTTTTCCTTTCAATTTCATTGAATATTTGGAGAAAAGTCGGCATTAAATCTTCTCTAGATTTCTTATAAAATTCTTCTGTGAATCCATCGGAACCTGGGCTTTTCTTTGTTGGCAGGGTTTTTATTGTATTTTCAATTTTGCTTCTCGTCATTGGGTTATTCAAAGTTTGTGTACCTTCTTGACTCAGCTTTGGAATTACATATGCACCTAGGAAACTGTCTGTTTCCTCTATGTTTTCCATTCTGTGAGAGTAAAGATTTTGAAAGTAGGTATTTATCATCTTCTGAATTTCTGTAGAGTCTCTACTGATTTTGCCCTTTTCCTTCTTCATTGAGTTTATTTGGGTTTTTTCTTTCCTTTTTTGATTAAGTTGGCTAGTGGTTTATCAATTTTATTTATTATCTCAAAGAACCTTTTCTTTGATTCATTTATTTTTTGTATTGTTTTTTTTTTTGCCTCTATTGCATTAATTTCTGTTCTAATCTTTTTAATTCCCTGCCTTCTTTGGCCTTGGGTTTCACTTGCTCTTCTTTTTCTAGGAGCTTGAGGTGCAGCATAAGATCATTTATTTGGGCTTTTTCTGTTTTCCTAATGTGAAAATTTATTGCTATATTTTTTTTTTCTGTTAAGACAGCTTTCATTGCATCCCATTGGTTTCAGCAAGTTGCATCTACATTTTCATCTGATTGTAAATATTTTTTTAAATTTTCTCTTTAATTTCATTTGTGACTCACTGATTCTTTTGGAGCAATTACAGTATTCTGAGAAAAGAGAATGAAGAGGATTTGAGAAAATGAAAAAAGCATTCCATGCTCCTGGATAGGAAGAACCAACATTGTGAAAATGGCAATAGTCCCAAAATTGTTATATAAATTCAATACAATCCCAAACAAAAGGATATTAGTATATCTCACAGAGATAGAGAAAACTTTTTTCCAATTCATTTGGAACCAGAAAATATCCAGAATATCAAGAGCAATCTTGGGAAACAAAAGAAAGGCAGTAGGTATCACAATCCCTGATCAGAAATTATACTATAAAGCTACTGTGCTAAAAATCACCATAATCCAGGCATTAAGACAGACCTAAGGATCAATGGAACAGATAAGGAGGTGCCACGATGACAGTAGACACACGCAGCCATCTTATCTTTGATAAAGGGGCCAAACATGCTCACTTGAAGAAGGATTGCCTCTTAAATAAATGTTGCTGGAAAAACTATTTTTCCACGTGCTAAAACTAGAACCAAGCCTGTCACCTTGGAGAAAGCTACAGTCAAAATTCATTAAAGATTTAAGTATTAAAATGCAAATATTAAATCTTCTGCAGGAAAAGGAAGAAAGGAAGGTAGAAATCTTAAAGACATAGTGATAGGTAGAGAATTCATGAACAGAGGCCAAGCTACATGGAAAATACAACAAAGAAACAAAGACTAAGATCTCACATTTTTGAAAAGGTTTCGTACTTCAAAGCAAATACCAAACAGAGAAAAAAGGAAACCCACAAACTGGGAAGAAATTATAGCTGACCATCCCTCTGATAACGGCCTTCTATTTAGAACATATAATTTTTAAAAATCAGTCCCTCTAAATTCAAAGAAGTAACCAAAAAATGGGCATCTGAAATGAATAAATGCTTTTCAGAGAAAGAAATGCAATGGCAAGTAAATATTTGAAAATTGTTCAACAACATTGGCCATTTTAGAAATGCAAATTAAAACAATATTAAGTTTCCATCTCACCCCAGAAAGAATGGCTAACATCAAGAAGTTGGTCAATAACAAATGCTGGAGAGGCTGTGGAACAAAGGAACCCTTCTGTGCTCTTCATGGGAGTACAGACTGGTACAACCACTATGGAAATCAGTATGGAGATTCTCCCAAAAGGTGGGATTGGTGGTCCTATTCAAGCCAGAAATATGTCTTGGATATTTTTCCAGAGGAACTGAAAACTTCATAGCAGAACAATAGATACGCACCCATGTTTATAGCAGTGCAATTTGTCATAGTTAAATCCTGGAAATAATCAAGATGCCCGTCAACTGAAGAATGGATAAAGCAGATGTGATATTTTTACATAATGTAGTATTATTCTGCTTTAAAACAGGATAAATTTGAGTCATTTGTCTATAAATGTATGTAACTAGAGAACATACTTTTAAGTGAAATGAATCAGACCCACATGTACAAACATCATATTTTCTTCTTAGTGTGAGAACTTGAAAGAGAAAAATGAAATCTGAAGGATATAACATATTCTGGGAAAGAGAAAGAATTTATTCAAAGGGAAAGAGTTACTGAGATGAGGAAAAGGACAGGAGAGGGATTGGGCGAAAGAGATTTATCTATGTATGTAAATAGGCTGGTTTAGACAACTGTACCATGTGTTCCTGCTGGTCATTGCAAGGGAGCAATTAATGCTTAATTGTTTTGCTCTTTTTATTAATTGTTTGTATTTTTCTCCTGTTAATTTCTATACATTTCTTGGGGGCCTTCCCCTTAGCTCAATTCTTTAAGTGGCTGATTCAACAAAGCAGTCAGGCTGAGGTTGCTGGGGTTTGATCCCCACAACTCAAGCCAGTCAAACCTGCCCTGAAGGCATTCAGACCAAAAGAAAAAAAAAAAAAAAAAGGAAAAGAAAAAAAAAATCATTCTGTCCATACATTTCTTTTCTTATTTTTTCTTTGTCCAATTTTACATGCTCATATATGGTAATATGAAAAATTGCTTAGAAAATACTATGTATTACAACAAATACTGTGAAATTCATGTTCCGTTGTTAAGTGTAATTCTGTATCACTTGTAATTCTTTTGTTTTAATTCTAAATTATACTCTCTTGAATTAATAAAATAAATAAATTAATATATATTATTGGAAAGTATGATATCTTCACACTTTCATACACCTTGTATTGATCATGACCATCCAACCTTTTTCCAACCCTATCCCCTTTCCCTGCCCCATTCAGCTCATAGTAAATACTTTACTTTCACAAGGTCTCATCTGTAGGAGAACTTGAGAAGCCTATTTTTGCTGGTTTACTTCACATGCATATCTTTCAGTTTAAATAACATTTGTCTAATAAAAATGATGGATATCTGTGTCCAAGTTTGTTTGCAGATGTATGCTTTATTTAATTAATTTATTTATTTATTTTGTATTTTTGGGTAGGATGTACAGCGTGTTCAGGGTCTCACTACTAGATTGTACTCATAGTGATTAGCCTGTTTACAGCCTTCCAAGAGCTGGGAATACAGGCGTGCACCACCAGGCCCAGTCTCAATTGCTGTCTCAGGGCACCCCAGGGGTGAGGTCAGTGTGGCAGGCCTGGGGATCAAACTCCTGACCCCTGTGCCTGCTTGCAGGCACTTTTTAATCCACTGAGCTATTTGGCCAGCCCTGCAGATGTATGTTTATGATGAAGTATTTTATTTGATCTTTTGTCCATTGCTTTAAAAATCAGCTTGTTTTCTAATCACTGAATTTCAAGAACTCTATATACATTCTAAATGTCATCAATCTTTCAGTAGTTAGATGTAATAGAAACACTGACTCCTGGCATTTTGTTAATTTAATATTTTCCAATGAATATTTTTTCCAAAGTTTTATTGATAAACAAATAGCAATGAGATAGTTTCAAATCAAATCGGAAGTACAGTTTCAACAAATAATACACTGCATATATTCTTCTTAGTGGTTAATTGCTGTACAAGATGCGGACTTGTGATCCTATTTACAAACACCATTAGAACAAATCATTCTATTCTTTAAGAGAATGCAACTATATATCTATCCCAACCACTATGAATACACAGCTACAACTCTTGTTGCATAGGTCCTGCTTTACCTTGGTCTTAACCATCCAGTAGAAAAGTATGAAGACGAAATATAAGAAATAAAGCCATGCTGTTAAGTTGAGCTGTGGGGGACTGAGGTCAATAATTTCTCTCATTGCCAGTTAAACAGAAGACCCAATGCTATTATGGGCTACTGGACTCTTTTAGAATATTTTGCTGAGTTTACACACCTATAATATTCAATAACGGAACTTAGAAAAAATGGGGTATACCTATGAATGTCCATTTTGTATCCAATGAATATTTTTATAAAGTCCATTTTGATAAAAATCCATTTTACTCTCTTTGAGTAAAATGGAGGTGTTTTATATCATATTCAATATTTTATTACTAAGCATAAGATAATGCAAATTTTCTTCTATGTATTCTTTTCTACAATTTGTACACATTTGTTTTACCACTGGGTTTATCACCTGTTTGGTGTTAGTTTTGTATAATTTTTTATATATTTGTCATAAATTACTTTTTTGCCTGAGATTTCTGTTATGTATGTATACATTATTGAAAAATCTATTCATTTCCTATTAAATTCCTACAGGGAAATGACTATAGCTGCATGAATTTATTTCTCATGTTGGGTATGTTTTTCAGTTTTTTTTTTCTTTTTTTGCTATAGGTGGAATTGATGATGCCAAAACATTATTGTTGAGCTTTATCCTGCCTTTTATTTTATTTAATTTTATTTTTTATTTGAAGTATTATCTCTATAAATTGTCCAGTAATGTGACAAACTGCAGTCTTCCTGCCTCCACTTAACAAGCTGCTGGAATTAAAGGCATTTAATACCATTTTTGAATGACTTCATTTTGTTCTCTGATATTGCATAACTTTGTTTGAATTTGTGTTTATTATCACATATAATTCCAGTGCCCATTTACAATTTTGTTGTTTGTTTATAAGATATTATGCTTTTTAAACTCATCACAGTGTCTTAGATTTTCTGTATCAAGAATCTATTTTTTAAAAAACTTTGCTATTTTTATTACCTAATTTTGATGAATATGCATCTATAAATTGAGTCCATCCTGCATATTAAGAAATTTAACATTTTTATCTTAAATTACTTTTTCTTCCTTTGATGTGAAAGACATTTTATGTTTAGTTGTTGTCATGCTTTTATTTCAGCATTATTTTCATAGTAGACATCAGTTTCTAATATTTCCGTCAGGTATTCTCACATTTAATCTAAACTCCCAGCTTTCCTAATCAGGTATGTCTTACCTTAATTCTTGTTAAGTTAATTTAAAGTTTTCTTTGAACTGTGGAAATCTCAAAATATTTTGTAGAATACTAACTCATACAATTTTTTCTTTTCTTGTCTTGAAGGTCTTGAAGTTTTAGTTTCCCCAAATTATAACTTTATCTAAATCTTTTAACGTATATAGGCTTTTACACTTTGCATAGTGTTTTCCCTTATCATTTATTTTTTCTTTTCTTTTCTTTTTATCTTTTCCTGTATTTATGTCAGGGTCTACAGGATTTACAGGTCTCACTATGTAGACTCATAGCGATCCTCCTGTTTGCAGCCTCCTGAGCGCTGGGGTTACAGGTGTGCGCCACCACGCCCAGGCTGAGGAGCCATCTATGTATGTCCTGGGGCGGGGCTGGCACAGCACCACAAGGATGGGAGCCTGGGTGCTAGGTGCAGCCTCTGCAGGCTCTTCATTCTGCTGAGCTACCAGGCCAGCCTTTTCCCTTATTATTTAATATTTTTGTTTCCACAGATTTATTCATGCACCTTATCATACAAGTTTCTTCCTTCCATATTTTTATAATGTACAGAGCACTAGTTGTTTTGCACATAGTACTTCCTATTCAAGTTACAGGTTTATGCGCCTTCCTAATTACTTGTTAGATTTTTAAGAGTGCTTTTATGAGAGTGCTCACATGTTCTCTCATTTCCTTGTTTATTTGTTTGTTTGTTTATTGTTTTTGAGACAAGATCTCACTATATAGTGTAGTTTAGGCTGAACTTGAACTCACTATGCAGCCCAGGCTGTCCTCAAACTCATGACCATTCTCCTGTCTCAGTCTCCCCAGTGTTATAATTACAGGCATGGGTCCCCACAGTTAGCTTCTTGTTAGATTTTTAAAGAAGAGATTTATACTTCTTTCTCCAAAATATAGTAATTTAGGGGCCAGGGAGATAGTTCAGTAGGATAAGCATTTGCCCAGCAAGTGCAAGGGCCTGAGTTCAATCCCCGGTTCCACCAAAATAAACAAATAAATAAATAAAGTAATTTGTCACACAGTATATTATATTACTGTGTATATTTATATTTATCTATATTAATGTTTATTATATTTATCAACGAAAAACTGTTTGATGATTGTTTAAATCTTTCTTTCAAGAACAAATCTGCACCACTTGTTTACTGCAGATCATTCTCTGGTTAGTTAATACTGTAGATTCTTTTCTCCTACAAATTTTTTTCCTCTTTCAGGCACTTTTATTTATTTATTTATTTATTTATTTATTTTTCCATAATTTTATTGAGAAACAAATAGCAATGAGACAGTTTCAAACCAAATTGGTAGGACAGTTTCAATAATTAACACATTGCATACACTCTTCCTAGTGGTTAATTGCTGTACAAGATGCGGACATGATATCCTATTTACAAACACCAATCTCCTACATTTTAATTAAGATAAACCTTTGTATCTAAAGTGTTCCCAAGAGTCAGTGTACAAGTATTACATGAATGATCCTTTCGAAATACTAGGTTATTAATAGAGCCAATTCATGCATGCTTCCCTAATACATATGGCCTGTTCATATTATCCTACCAGTCAAATTAACAATATAGTGCTAAAGAAAATATGCATTGACTTGAGATGACAAGATCTATGCATTGCACTTTTTAAATTGCCTACAACTCATTTGGCCCTACTCCATAATTTTTTGCACCTTTTTGGCATTTGTCTTGTCTTGGCGATGAGAAAATATTTTAAATATTGAATAATACAATTCAGTACCCTTAATTACCACTACGAAGGCAACAATAAAGCAATGTATTACTTATCAAAACTGCCCAACTAGTTGGCTTTGAGACTGTCTCATTGTTATTTGTTGCTCAATAAAATTAATTTTAAAAAGACCTTAAGGGAGTAAAGGAAGGGCAGCTAGTGTCGCTGTGTGCAAGAAGTGGCATCACTACCACAATAGAGTTTTAGAAGTGCCACAGATTGAAGCTCCAAAAACTTCGACTCATGGGAGCAATGGAATTGCATGCTTAATCCTAAAAGTAGAAAAATAATAAACATTGAAAAGAAAAAAATAATAATTTAGTACCCTGATTGTGACATGTCAAACAATCATGCATCAATAAACATGCATGATTGAGCAGGCTTCTATTATATTTCATAACTATCCCTATTGTGGGTTAGTGTTTCTCTGTATTTCACAACAGTTGTGTAGTGACTTTAGCAGACCTTCTGTACACATAAGGAGAGATACTGCTTTTTACTTTTCCAGATAGGTTTTTCCAAGAAAATGTTTGGGAAATTCAGGTTTAGAACAGTTTTAAAATTTCCAGGAGGAAAAAAATTAATATATTAAAGAAGTTTTGAACAATATTCCATGTGTCTTTACTCATACTTCCATACCTAGCATCACTGACTGAGAGCTTTCTCATAACTGCAGTAGCAGTAGACCACAGAGCTTGTGTGGTTGTATAAAATAAAACCTCGTAAATGTATAATAAAATTGAGTCATAAAAACTTTTAAAATTTCAAAGTTATTTGCACCTAAGAATCTGGCAACTTGGTTAGATATTATTAAAAGAAGGAAAAATACAAAAAGGAATATGATTTTGATCTTCACAAGAAATACACCAAGGACCTGACAATATCAATAAATTTTTGAAAAGATATTTGAAGAAATCATTTTATTTTAGAAAAATTCATTCGTGCCTGTAATCCCAGAACTAGGGGGGTGGCTGATGCAGGATAGTTCCTATGAGTTTGGGGCTACATAATGAGTTAAAGGTCAGCGTGATTTACTGAATTTACTGATTTACTGACCTCAAAAAATCCCCAATACCGATCCAAAGAATAAAAATGAATATATATTTATTTGCTATTTCTACTAAAAAAGGCAAAAACTTAAATATGATTTTTCGTAATGCTTTGTATGTACTTTTAGTATTCATAAAATTAAATAAAATGTATTGAGAATTATTTTCATGGTAAGACAGGACAACATCCGTACAAATAATTTCCTTTTTAGAATGTATTCACTGTAAGTGGAATTAGATATATGATTGGCACTTCAAATTTAATTTATGCAAAATAAAATTGCTTTCTTAGGTGAAACTTTTATATCTTTCTCTCAAATCAACTCTCTCCAATCATCATTCTCTTTCAAGTTAACATTAGTTGATTACTAAGAAAACTGCCACAAAAGTCAAATTACTTCTTTGCTTCTAATTTACCTATGGAACTTATGACCTATGACCAGTTCCAGAAAGTGATTCTTCTGAAACTTAAATGAAATCATTTAACTTTTCTGCTCATATCCTTGGGATGATTTATATGCCCTCAGAAATCAATTCTAAAATCCTCCTGATTCTCTATAAAGACCTGCAGGTTACAGATACCCCCATACATTTAATAGTCTCTCTTACATCACCTCATTGAACTCTTCTTTTTTTTATATTTTTCATCTGTCCTTGGCTATTTTTTTGTAATTCTTATATTTTTCAGACAAAGGCAGTCAGATGCTTACCTCTTTCTAACCCTTTTTCTCAAATATTCTCCCTCTGTGTTGCTTGCTCCCCCACTTGATTTGAGTCATAGTCAAGTATGTCCTAATTTAAAATGACACCATTGATTATTAAAACCCAGCACAAATACTATCATGTGGTAGTCTACTTTCCTCTTCCAAACCACATCTTTTATAGAAAATATATTGTTTCATTAATGCTCTTTTTTTTCTAAGAATGAAGACCTTGTTGGTATTACTATCTCACAAAATATTATTAGAGATTCAGTAAACTCTATACTAATTTATATTTCTTCTAAATAGAAGACACAAATTTAAGGCAATAAGTGAGATGATTTAGGAATAAGGTGTAATGTCATTTCAGACCGGCAGTCAAAAGTCAAGTGTGAGGTACTTAATTTATTGTCTTTAAAATATGTATTAATTCTGGGATGTGCCTAAAGACACGCATAAATTTAAATATCTATAGATCCTTCATATATATTTAAACTCATTGAGAAATAGTTGCTGAAAATTTTAATATGCATATGGTAATTACATGAATACTTCATTACTATGGAAGAATTTTGGTAGCTGTGACGAGAAAAGAAATATATGTACTATACCACTTACAAGTTCTTCTTATTCACTTTAGGTATTAATCTTTTTTTATTTTATTTTTTCAAACTTTTATTGATAAACAGATAGCAATGAGAGAGTTTCAAATCAAATTGGAAGTACAGTTTCAACAAATAATACACTGCATATATTCTTCTTAGTGGTTAATTGCTGTACAAGATGCGGACTTGTGATTCTATTTACAATCTTAAACCAGAAAACAATCTCTTAATATTACTGGACTCATAGTTTTTAAGAGAGCAAGTTTATTCAGACACGTCTAAAAATGGTTCAAAATATTGTTATAGTAGTATTGAAAACTCAGCTGTAAACACCTCAGCCACTAACCTTAAATCCAGGAATGTTATAACAATGTAAAATAGAAAAAACACACATATTTTTCAATCTATTGTCTTATTTCATTCACTGTGGTTATTGTTAGCAATTATGGAAAAAAGGGGCCCACTACAGTGAAATTTTAGGGTAGGATAAAAGTGAATGACAAAATATTTAAACAATTGCCATTAGGACTCAAATCATTATACATAGCTTTATTTTAAGATGGCTCAGTTCTCACAGAGAAGACAATGTAAATTTAATTCTTAATTTCATTAAGATCATCACTTTTTTAATGCACACTTCAATCACTGAGTACACATATTTTATGAATAGTTTGCCAGTGTATTTAGGATAATTTTTGAAAATTTTATTTAGAGCCAGAAATATAGCTCAGTGGCACAAGCTTGGGCAAGCACAAGGTCCTGAGTTTGATTACTGGTACAAACAAAAGTTAGATTTAAATTCATGCCATTGATATATAAGTAAAAACATTAACTTATTGAATATGTCCTCACTCAGTAAAATTTACTTCAGATATAATATAGATTAGACATACAATGAGACTATTTTAAATACTAATATTTGGAATATTTCTAGAACATTCTTAACTTTCATGGTTATTTTTAGAAATTTAATAACTATATTCCAGTTTACCTCAGCTAGAGAGGACACATTCTAGTGGATTTTACTTTGGTGGATTCTTTATTTCACTGTGTGTATTCATAGGATATCCCTCTTCAAAATGGGACCTTTGGGGTTGGTGAGATGGCTTAGTGGTCTAAAGCACCTACTTAGAACAAGCTTAGCAAAGCACAGGGACCGCGGTTCAATCCCCCAGCACCACATGCCAGCCAGCCCCGCCCCCTGGTGGGCTGAGCTGGCCACACACACACACACACACACATAAATAAATAAATATTTTTTTTTAAAAATGGGGCCTTTATTTATCTTTATGTTCTACAAAGTATGATATGATTTATTATGTAATGTGCTGTAAGTAAAACATTTTAATGAGATGTCTGCAAATATGTTTTTGTGTTGAAGCAGTATGAGATAATTCCATAGAGACAAACATGTGAAAAAGTTTAATCCAAATGGGCTACCACCCAGCACGGCCCGATTTACAAGTCAGGAAATGTCTGTGCTCTTCTTTCTGTGTCTCGACTTAAATATCTAGGGCAACCACAACGGAACGGTGCAGTTTGACTCAGGTGTTCACAGGCTGTTACTATGGTGTGTCAGGGGCCTGTCATGGGAATTTATGATGACCCAGGGTAGAACACACTCCTTGCAATTAATTCTGTTTGCCCTCTTTTATCTCTTATGTTAACAATATCTTAACACAGATGGAAGGGAGTGGGTCAGGCCAGGCTGGGTCAAGGAAAGTTGACTCTGCCCAGATGTCTCCTATCTCTAGCATAGGTTAGAGCCTAAACTGGAGCTACTTCATCCAGGATAAATTAACACACTGAGAGCCATTATCCCCTCCAGTGTTGTATTTTAATGAGTTCTTAAAAGCTCATTTATTGGCTTTACTAAAGTAATAAGCAACTGAGAAGCCATTGATGACTGTTGAGAACTATTATATATTCAAATATAAAATTTAGCCAGATAATTTAAAAGAGGTTTTAGAATACATTGGATCAGCGTATGCATGAAGCCATTATTTCTACTTGGAGAGTATTTTATTAATCTTAATTGGTAGAAGCAGTGTAGAAAATCTTTGGGGATGAAATTCACTATAGAAAAGAGGAAAGACATAATACAAAAATACTCCAAGGAAACTATTAAAAACTCAGTGAGGTTGTGGTTAGAAGGGAAAGGTACTTATTTATGTTTTTAATAACTGAGTAGACATGATCATGCTGTATATACACTTGCAGATTTCACACTAAATGTCATCAATATGTGCAATTAATGTGAGTTAACAAAAAGGATTCTAATACCATAATCTGTTTGTAAGCAGAGTGCTATTCGAGCAGACCTAGTTTGACTCATGAGTCTCCTCAGTTGTCTTCACAGAAGCTGGAATTGAGAAAGAAATACTCTAGAATGCTCTGTGAAGAAGACGTAAGTCAGAATCCCCTGATGCCCTCGGAAACTCAGAGTCTGCTATGTTACGTTAGAAGAAATAGTTCTGGTTTGAATTAAAAGGGACAGAAAGAGAGTCAAAATACAGAAAGGTTATTGAGCTTCCTCAATGCTCGGATTGGTAAATGTTATGATAAAGCAGCTTCTCTGGAACTAGGATGCTGGTCAACATCACAGTACTTGCCTCCCATGCTCGAGGCCCTACGCTTGATCCCAGAATTGGGGAAAACAAAGTAAAACAAAAATTTCACATCTGAAAATGCATGTTACACTTTCTGGTGGAGGACAGTAATTCAGAAGGTATTGGCTTCTGCTCACCGGAAAGATCTTTTGCTCAGACAGTGGACCAAAGTTAATGTTTCTGTAAATTGATACTTGACTTGTGTCACTATTTATTTTCAGCTTTAATCCTAATAAATTTACTGGTTGGGTACTTTTTGCAATATTTACTTTTTTTGGTTTGTTTTTGTTTTTGACATAGGGTGTTGCTTTGTAGTTCAGGCTGATATCAAGCTCAGGGTTATCTTCCTGCCTTAGCCTCTCCAGTGTTCGGATTACAAATGTATGCCAATAGGCCCAGCTTGATGGATGC
>NW_004524725.1:5699542-5702069 GCF_000260255.1 Octodon degus | reverse complement strand
TATTCCAAAACTGAAAAACATTAAAACAAAATTTAAAATAGCAATCTATAGTCACTGTGTTTTCTATAAATGTCACTAAATTTAATCTGATGGATAATATGTTTTAAATACTCTGATTTTCTCCCTACGCCTTCTTTTCATAAATGAAGGATGTTTTTTCTACTTCAGTTTTAAGCACATTTAGAAAAATTATTCTTTGTTCAGTTCTTCAGACATCAGACCTCTCTTCACGAATATTTTCTTTTTGACAAACTTGTTTCTTTTCTGAGCATGATGGATAATTTTCTTTTCTTTGTTGACACAGTAATATGTATGGTGAAATCTGACCATATATTGTCTCAGTCGTGGAAAGGGTTTTTTCATTTCCCTAGTTTACTGTTTGTTGTTTTTTCGAGCATAGTGACATTTCTATAAGAGATTTATAAAGTCTGTACATTCTTTCTAGTGCCTGTCTATATAAGTCTACTTCCATTGATCTTAGATACCAGCATACCATGAACTGAATACTTGTTTAAATATTTAGGAACAGTGTTTCCTTCACTTTCTGCTTTAGTTTTATGTGCTGTACTACTTCTCTATTCCTCAGGACTTTACAACTCTGTCTCACCATTAATTTTCTGCTTCCTCTTGATCTTTATGCTCACAAAATTGAGACACTGTGGTCCTATTAGACTTTCCAGGAGTCAAAAGCATACAGACTTGTAAATCTTCAGGAACTAACTACAGTTTTACAAAGTTCCTAATACTCATCTAATTTTTAAGGAATATGAATCAGCTTTCTGTTACTATAACAAAGTACTAGAAATGGTTAATTCATTAAAAGAACATGTTCATTTGGGCTTATAGTTTCAGAGGTTGGAGTTCATAGTCAGTTGACCACATTACTTTAGGCTTGTGGTGAGGCAGAGTGATAGGAGAAGCACATTATAGAGCTAAATGCACAACCTTACACAGAGAGCAACCAAACAAAACAAAAACAACAAAACAAAACAAAGCAAAACAGAGCACAGGACAAGGATGGAGTTCACCAACCCACCCAACCCTCCTATGGATACTGGTCTCCTAAATACCAACCAGCAGAACCCACCATCGCACCACTGGTCTGTAGTGTCAATCTAGAAACTCAATTATAAAACACAGGCAATTTTAGGAGGTTATTTAGGATATCATTTACCTCACAAAGTGTCCCCTTAAAGAGTGGACAAAGCTTTAATTATTTCACTTGTGATGACACTATTTCATTGTTAACAATAACTGGTGATAGGAAAGGTCTTGTGAGGGGTAAAGGTGAGTGAAAGCAAACTGTGAATGGACTCTTCCCATAGAGTTGCAAGAGGAGCCACAAAGTGAAAATTCTCTGAAAATTCTCGAATTCACCTTTTCTCCTCTGTGACTGTAAATATGTTAGTTTTTATAGAAATTTTGTTTCCAGGGTTTTCAGTGTTCAAGGCTGTCACAAATACTTGGAAGGAACAGATGAGAATAGGTCCAGTTGCAACACCACAAACTTTGCTATTGCTATGGAGACTACAGAGTTTTTTCTTCAACGGCGGTGATCATCAGATTTGACAGCTGTTTGATCATATTACAGGATTCTGAAAGAAATAGTTTTCACATAGTCTTCCAGCTTTTGCTTTTATGGACTGAAAATTTTACTTTTGGAGACTATTTTTTTTTGATGTGTTAATTTTCACTGTTCTATTTTTCTAATTTTCTAAGGTCATCCTTATTTTTCCCTTTGAGTATAGAATACTTGAATTATAGAAGTTCTACTTGACTCTTTCAAGTATCTTTGATTATACTACTCATTATATATATATTTAGCAGCTCTGTTGATATCCTTGTCTGGTAGA
Source organism: Octodon degus (assembly GCF_000260255.1). Classification (NCBI taxonomy): domain Eukaryota; kingdom Metazoa; phylum Chordata; class Mammalia; order Rodentia; family Octodontidae; genus Octodon; species Octodon degus. Next base: position 5,700,216 of record NW_004524725.1, on the reverse strand, counting down.
AGTAGCATATTTATCATTTCGCTCTTGCTGCTCTTAATTGTTTGCCTCCTGGTTCTGCGCCCATTACTTAGTGAACTTATAGTGATTTTTATTTAAGTGACTGACATTGTGGTTTTACATTGTTAATTGATCCTAGATTTAAATATGCTCTTTAAAAGCAAACAGAGATATAATTCATATAGCTTAGATAACACCCAATTAATCTGTAACTCATTGGATTAATATAATCAGAGATATGCAATCAGTATCACTGTCAATTTTAGGATTATTTTATCACCTCAAAACTGCAACTCTATCTTTTTTGTTCTATTTCCATACCCCTGCTTCATCCTTTCTTTAAGCAGCTACTAATGTTATTTAATCATATATGGTATTCTGTTTTGAAAATTCAAATCAGTGCAATGATAAAATATTCACAGGTTATCTGAGTAACTCATTGCATTTATCTTAGAGTTTCTAGCTCGTACAAGTCATATCATATACTATTACTTTATCATTTGATACAGTTGATTTATATTACATTGCTGAATGTATCATACTGTTTATTCAATCACTTTTGACACATATAAAATTATTTTTCAATTATTTATTCCTTAATTCATATTTTTCAGGTGCTATATTTCAAAGTACCATATCATTTAGCAATTAAATATGATTATAAATACTATAACATA
>NW_004524725.1:5692376-5693472 GCF_000260255.1 Octodon degus | reverse complement strand
GGTCAAGTACATTAAGTTGTTTAGAATCTCATTCACTTTTATATGAAATGTTTCAGTTATTCAAAAAATATGAAGCACATTTAAACATACTGTACTACAGGAAAATAATTGATGGCAATAAGCAAATAATTATAATTGGAAAATTTGCGGAAACAGGATGTATTCTAAGATTTCTATACTTTTGTGTAGTCTTCAGAGATCAGAACAACTTACTTGTTGGGATCTGATAAGCCAAGGCAACAATGAAAGTTTGTATGCTAGATTTATTTTATTTTACTTTACTTTATTTTTTTCCATTTTTTTGTATTTAGTACAGAGTCTACAGGGTCTACAGGGTCTCACTACATAGATCGGATTCATAGTGATCCTCCTGTTTTTAGCCTCCCAAGAGCTGAGATTACAGGCGCGCGCCACCACGCCCAGTCTCAATCATCATCTCAAAGGACTCTGGGGACAGGGCCGGCACAGCACACCTGGAATGGAACCCGGGCTTTTGTGCTCTGCCTCAGCAGGCACTTTAGTCTGTTGAGCTATTTGGCCAGCCCTCTCTGCTATATTTTAAAATGTTCTTCTCCATCAGACTGTAGAAAGAGTAGAAAGAATACAGCTGCGTATGTAACAAAAACAACAAATAACAGTAAGCCAATTTGTGTGGCCCATGACTAACATTTCAAAATACTCTTCCTCTATTATCTGCCTAAAGCTATAACCATTATAATCTTTAAAATAACAAAGAAAAATTTCCTCCTTGTTTACCAAAAGTCCCAAACAATTTTCAAGACTAGGAACATGATCAAAATAAAAAGTATAAGATATGCTGGCATGAAGCATTTTTTTATTTGTATCATGGCTTTCAAATAAAAACCAAGAAATCCAGCTTTATATCAACTACTGAAGGGATCAAAGAGAAGATTCCTCATAGATGACAAAACACAACTGAAAATTTTGCCAGAGACTATAAAGAAATCTTTTCAAACTTCCTGTAGTAGTCACAAAGTTTTGTTATCCTTAAGGCCTTCTCATTTGTTGTAAATGAACACAAGTTGAGTTCCAAATTTTATTTTATTTTATTTTATTTTATTTTATTTTATTTTAT
>NW_004524725.1:5691063-5692146 GCF_000260255.1 Octodon degus | reverse complement strand
TTAAAGAGAGTACAAATTAGTATTAAAACAGAAAAATTACAAGTGATAAAGAATTTTACTAAACAAAATGATTATTTCATAATATTTAGTGCATTACATAGTGTTGTTTTCAAATTAGTTGTTCAGATTATCCCAATATAAGCATGTAAAATTGGAAAGTGAAAGAAAAAAAATAAATATAAGAAATTAAGAAGAGAAAAATGTCAAAGAATTGAAAAAATGAGACAAAGCAAATTAAGCACCAAATGCTCTTCTCCATAGACCAGTAGGAATCCACAGTAGAGTTGTTCAAACAGCCCTGCTTACATACATAGATGTATCTCTATCCCCCACTCCCATTCCTGTCCTTCTAGAACCTCAACTCAGTAATTTCCTCCTTTTGAACAGGTTCATTCCCTCTTCCCAGTATCTATTGTACCCTTCAAATTTTATTTTCCATTTTAGGTTCTCACAATAAGAAGGCAATACAATGTCATTTATTTTTGAGACAGGGTCTCCCTGTGTAGCCCAGGCTAACTGGGAGCACATGCTGATTCTCCTTTCTCAGGCTCCAGGGTGAAGGTCAAAATGTTTTTTTCTCCCCGTGTCCTCTTTAATAAAGTTCTGTTTATAATCCTCCCATAACTCATTACACGCTCCAGTTTGAAACCTTATCTGTTCTGGTGCCCTCATCTGATCTACAAATACTATTACTCTCAGACGAATTAGAAAATGTGCTTCCAGACGTGCCCATTATTCCATTCAATCAGTCATATGATTAGAATTATAGCTGAATAACAACTGGCATTTTTATGGTAGAAATAAACAGAATGAAACTATTTCAAGTAACTTATTTTTTTCTTAAGTTTTATTTTCCTATTTTGTTTTTATGTCAATTATTTTTGCCATTATACTTGAGCATGCTCCAATCCATAACAATGCCTTTTGTTATTCATACTTTTTGTGCTATGCATCAAATTTGTAAATGCAATTTAAGATGGAACTTCTATTTTGATTTGATAATGACATCCTGTACAAGTGTGTAAAATTATCAAACTGTACTCATATAAGTGTACAACTAAAATCATAGTAACAAAACTAAGT
>NW_004524725.1:5688669-5690963 GCF_000260255.1 Octodon degus | reverse complement strand
TTTAGTTTATAGCTTAATTTTGGGACTGTTTAAACACCTAAAGTCTATTTGTAAATTTCAGAGTATTCTGTATGTTCTTAGTGATATTAATTTTCTTATTCTTCAAAATTAAACATTCAAAACTTGTATTAAAATCAGTAATCTTGTATCTGAAGTAAAATTAATTAAATTAATTAAATTTGTGTAAGTATAAATTATATCCTTCTTTTTAATACTTTTGTTAATTAATAGCATGTTAATTTCTTCTATAGAGATGTTTTTGTGATCCTTGTGATTGAACCAGGGTATTTTTAAATGCTATCTGAGTGTTTTATCACTGGGATATAACCCAGCCCGTTATATCAGTATTCACTTTATTCATTTAAGAAATAAGAAAGCCTCTTTTCCACTGTTCTTTTTTCTTCTTTTTGGTACCAGGATGAACTCAAGACCTTGCCCTTTCCAGGCAGGTTTTTATGCCACTTAGCTATGTCCCTAGTCCTTCTCTTCTACTCTTTTTCCCCCCATAATTTTATTGAGAAACAAATAGCAATGAGGCAGTTTCAAACCAAATTGGTAAGACAGTTTCAATAATTAACATATTGCATACATTCTTACTAGTGGTTAATTGCTGTGCAAGATGTGGACATGATATCCTATTTCTTCTACTCTTAATGGAATATAATGTCCAATACCTAGCAAAATCTTGGAAACAACCAAGATGCCTATTGAGGAATGGATGAAGAAGATGTGCTATTTTTATACAATGGAGTATTACTCAGCTATATAGAATGATAAACTCAAAGCCTTTATATTGAAATGGATGCCACTTGAAGATATACTCATAAGTGAAATAAACCAGACACACATGTAAATATTGTATAGTCTCCCTAGTATAAGAGCTCAAAAGAAGAAATACAAATAGAACCATATAAAACAATTAAATGGAAAGCAAGCATTTAAAGATTAGACAATGAAGAGAGAGTAAGGGAAAAAGCTGGAAAATATGACAGGGGCAAAGCCATACATTTATATGTACAAGATGGGTAAGACAATGATCCTGAGAATCTTCAGAAGGTTGTTGAAGCTAGCAGTTAATTCGTAGGATTCTTAACCTGACTAACTATATATACTGAGACATGTGAACTAAGCAACTGCACTGAAGATGGCAATGTGTAATAGAGGGGTCACCACCTCCTCGACTCAATACAGCCAAAATTACACTTCTAATAAGAGAATACATTCAGGTTACAGGTAAATGAGGTAACAGAACCCCAGATAGTGTGGCTCAGTGAAGAACTTCTTCAAGACACACAGTTGTCAAAACCCCAGAAATTTGACAAGAAGAGAGAATAGCAAATGATGTGGAAGAGGCTTACAATGACAAGCTTATCTTAAGAGCTGATTTCTCAGAATAAACCTTAAAGGTGAGAAACATTTCCAAGTTTCACAAGCCCTACAAGGAATGAAATTCCAACACAGATTCTTATTGTTACTATCTTGTGGGTAGGACAAAATACCCAACACCAACAAGTTAATAAAAAAAAAAAAAAGTTAATTTTGACTCAGAGCTTGCAGAAGTTTTGGTCCACAGTAGTCTGGCTGCAAAGTAAGGTGGCACTGCAGAGAGGAAAGAGTTTGCGGACTGGTGGGCAGGATGTGGCAGTCAACAAAGGAGGAGGGCAGGTCTGCACCTCTCCAGGCCACTCCCACAGTCACCACCTCCTCCAACCAGGTTTCACCTCTTGATGCCTCACCAAGAGATTCATCCTTTGTTTTACTTCGTGAAACCCACTAGTGGGTGAATCCAGGTTCACACACTTTAAGATTAAGGCACAGACATTCTCTCCGACTTTCACAGAAGGCAAATTGGTCAAGCAATGGCCTGATTCATCCACATGGCTGATACTCACAAAGGATCTACAAACTGTGGTACAGGGTTTCAGGATAAATCCTGAGGAGATTTGACTGACCTTCTCAGATGCAGAAGTTACGTTTCTTGTTATATAGCTCTTGTTTTATCTTGGCCTTAAGCATTGAACAGAAAGTAGGAAAATGAGGTATTAAAAAGTAAAGCCATATTAATATAGTGAGTGATAAAAGGTTCAAGTCAACCTCTGACATTGCCAGTCTTACGAAAAACCCACTACTATTATGTACTACTGGAATATATTGGGATATTTAGTTGAATTCATGCACCTACAGTATTTAAAGGACAATGGAATTCCCCTCTCTGACAAAATTAACCAAAAAAGTGGACTAAAAATGAACGACCATTTGGTATCTGTATACTCAAAATAGAATAGATGTACAGC
>NW_004524725.1:5687092-5688559 GCF_000260255.1 Octodon degus | reverse complement strand
TTTTTTTTTTTTTTTTTTTTTGCCTTAAGGACAGGTCTGGTGCAGCTTCTGGAGCTGGGAATCGAACTGTGGTATTATGTGCTTGATTTCATTAGGTCAAGTGTGCTTTAAACAACTGAGCTATCTGGTAAAGCCCCCAGATCACATAAATTAAAAAAAATAAAAGTGGACTATTGGAATCAATACCTCTCAGAAGAACAAATTATTTTAAAAAGTCCTCATCTTTGACCATTAAGGAGATGCAAATGGAAACAATGTGATTCCATCTAACTCTTATAAGAACTTTTTTTTAATCAAAAGCTAAGGAAAAAAAGCATAGATGTTGATAAGCTTGTGAGATAAAAGAAATCTTGCTATGTTGTTTTTAGCAGCATAGACTAGGATAAGTGCTGTGAAAGTTAGTATAAAAATTCCTCCAACAACTACATTTAGAAATTTGATTTGACTCTATTGTATCTTCTGTATTTCATCCCCAAAGAATCAAAGTCTTCATATTACAGCAATACCTGTACACCCTTGGTCAACAGCAAGCAACATAACACATGATTGCTAAATGATGGAAAAGATGAATTGCAAAAGAAAAAAGGGTCTATGTATAATCAGTTGAGAACACTCGTCAGACACTTCGAAAGATAAGTTTAGAGGCCAGGGAGACAGCTCAGTAGAATAAGCGCTTGCCTGGCAAGTGCAAGGGCCTGAGTTCAATCCCCAGTTCTGGAAAAAAAAGAAAAGAAAAGTTAGTCATTTGTAGGAAAATGACTGGACTTTAAGATCATAGTGCTTAAATAAATCAGACATAGGAAGCTGATTATCATGTCTTATTTCATATGAGTGATCAAAATTCTAAATTGAAAGGGTAAAATTAAAACATGGTTACTAACTGGCAGGTACATTATGTGAGATATGAGAAGATCTGAAGGAAGAGACAGACAGACAGGCAAACAGACAGATAGAAAGACAGGAGAATAAGGAGACTATGCAGTAGAAATCATTGAAATGCAATATATATCTATGCCAACTTCCCATGTTATTATGTAATTACTGTAGATCACAAGGGTATGCTAATAATAATGCCATAATATGGGATTATGTAAATCAAGATACAGACCATTCTAAGTAGCTTGCAACATGTTTAATTTAGACCCTCCTAAGTTATTTTATAGAGGCTGGGGAGATAGCTCAGTGATCTAAACACCCGCCTGGCAAGCACAAGGACCTGGGCTCCATCCCCGATACCTCATCCTGTGCAGGCCCTAGAACCTTGGGCATGCTGTGTTGGCAGCCAAAACCAGGAGTGGTGGTGCATGTCTGTGATCCCAAAGATGGGAGGTTGAGACAGGAGAATCACTATGAGGTCAAGCTGCATAGAAAGACTCTGTACTAGGCCGGGGAAATAGCTCAGTAGAAGAAGTGCTTGACAGGCAAGCACAAGGGCCTGAGTTCAATCCCTGATTCTGTCAAAAAAAA
>NW_004524725.1:5671992-5678619 GCF_000260255.1 Octodon degus | reverse complement strand
CTAAAAAAGTGTTTTTATTGCTCACATATATTATGCATAACTGTGATAAATAACACTATGCAACATTGGACTGTTTACATGACGTATGTGTTTGCCATCTTTTTATAATACCATTTTCTAGCTCTTAAATTACAGCAGACATCACAGGATCCCAAAAGAAAGTGGTTTCATGGTAATATAAAAAATAAAATGGGAAAATTAATTATTTTGAGAGAAGAACATGAACAGACTTAAGTAAAAAGGATAAATAACACAATTTATTACTTGGTTGATCACATTTTCTCCATCTGTTTCGTTATATTACAAACCTGCTTAATTTGCTTATTAAATGCTATCTAACAGCTGGTGTAAAGGTTTTCATATTTTCTTTCCCTGGGCCAAACTTTGTATGTTGCCTTTTAAAAGGCATTCTGTTTAAAACAATAACAATAATGCTGTTTGATCCTCAATTATGTAATAAATTGTACACATTGTTTTAAATGTATGTTAATTTTGCTAAAATACCTAGATTGATAAAATAAAATTCAGGCATAGTATTGTATTTTGCTGGAGATAGAAAGCATTCCTAAAACATATAATGGACATATCATAAATATAAGTATTTAGAACTTTTTGATATAAAATAAACATTTACATTTTAAAGTTTGAAAGAGTCTTTAAAAACTTGTGAATGAGATAGCTGATTTCATAATATCTCTTTGAATAATAGCTTATAAAATGAAATAGTACTGTATAGCTATTCTTTCATATTTTAAAATATCTTCTTGGATATTGTTCTTATGATTTTTACATTTCCACATCTTGTACAACTAAGCAACTACGCTGAAGAATGCAGTGTGCACTATAAAAAACACTGCTAAATACTTATCACCTTGTTTATTTTAAAAATTGTGTATCTTTTCTACTGTCTTATCTATTATTTTTCTTTTATCCTTAAAATAAATTAAAAAAGAAATATCTCTTCTAGGGTTGTTGATATATATGAAGTTATTGATAATCTTATCAATTATGCTATACTAATTTGTATCATAAGTGTCTATGATTCAAGACTACTTCATTGAGATACACAGTAATTAAGCGTTTCCCAAAATAAGGTACTTGCATAACAGTGTTTTATATTACATACCGCAAATTTTATAGAATATGATGGTATTTGTTATATTAAAATTAAACAATTTTAAAATTTTGAGAATGCTTTTAAGACAAGAAATAGACAATGCTTATCAATTGTTGCAAGTTCTAAATTGTCTGTGGTTTTGTAATCCAAATTGCTTGAGACTCCAAATTTGAACTATTTAATACTAGAAACCCTGTCCCTGAGAAGAGAGCTCTGAGCCCAAACCATGGGGCCTCGGTGGACATTCCCCATTTCCCAATTCCAAAGGCTACATTTGTCTGAGTTAAGAGAGAAGAGCCTGTTGCACCAGGCAACACAGTTTAAAGCCACCTACAGCCTAAGGTGAGACCCTATGGTAAAGTTCATGTCATCATACTCTATGGTATGTAAACATGCTTAAGTGAAGGGAAGTGTGATTTTTTTTGTTTTCGTTGTCACATATTTAAGATATCACAATTATTTTGTATTCAATGATATTTGTATTATTCTTTTTTTTTTTTTTTTGTACTTTAGGGAAAGTTCTACAGGATGTTCAGGGTCTCACTACTAGATAAGCCTGATAGTGATTCTCCTATGGCCCAGTCTCAATTTCTGTCTCAGCGTACCCCAGGGGCGGGGCTGGCACTGCAGTCCCCTGTGCTTGCTTGTAGGCACTTTGATCTGCTGAGCTAGTTGGCCGGCTCTGTCTTATTCTTTTACACATAGCTGAACTTGCATGGTCTAGTCTTTAGTAGCATCATTATTATCAGCAGAACGTTTTCCACTTACTCAAAGCTAGCATTTTAGATATCTAGATTTACAATTCGAATGAAATTGATTTTCTCTGATACTTTCCATTCAGTGGTTTCTAGAAGATATTTATGAATTCAGGAATAAATTTCCTTATGTCCCTGGACTACAGTTTTAACCTACATTTGTAGGTATTTTAATAAAAAGTTTCTGTGTACTTTGTTTCCTGTCTCCCAGTTGTGCATTTCAAAGAAGAGATTTTGCCTCAGTCAATATGCTTTAAATGTAGATATCTATTAGCACTAACCCAACAGAGAGTCCTAAGCCGGCTATCAGAGCATCTCTGCTCTTCCAGTCTTGCTGCAGTATGAAACAAGGCTGGGAAAACATCCTTCTGCAAAGAAACAGCAAACACTGCAGAGCTGATGCCATGGTACCAAAAGCATGCAGATTATCTGTTATTGGGATTTCAAGAGAGGCTCCATAGTTTATGTAGTTTTCTGGATTTCAAGAAAGAGACAAGAGAAGCAATGACTCACTTTCGAAAAAAAAAACATGACTGTTGCATACAAAAATAGGGAGAAACCATTCCTCATTGTCCAGGTGAAATTTTACATTTGCAGCATGAGACTCTAACTCTGTAAAGTTGTTAATATAAATTTGGGTTTAGATGAACATAATTATGTGTACTTCAAATTGTACATTTCCTATCTAGATAAATATGGTTTATGGAACTGATATAGTAAGTATGTATAATTATGTCATCAATTATTTCTATGAGTCATACTAGATTCAATGTAAATCTCTTACTTTTAGGCAAAATTCTCTAGTGCAAAAATTTTATTTCTTTGTTATGTGGCTCCATAAACATCATCATTATTATTATTATTATTATTATTGTTACTGTTATTCTTTTTGCAGTCATTCCTTATCAGTTTGACTGTTACCTGCCATGATAAGCAGGATGTCAACAATTATTTAATTGTATGAATCCATAAATAAATAAATTTGTTTCATTAATGTCAAGGAAGAAATCTTGGAAGAAAAAAAAGGTGTGATAGAATTTGTCAGCTAGAAGTTTGTAGCTTATAAAAACAAAATAATTTAATGAAATAGGGATAGTGTGACCAAATTTAACTGAATAATTTGAACAACAGATGCTAAACAGGAGAAATACATGCTGGCCTTTCTAAACACTTTAAAGTAAAGAAGAAATTGTGTGCTACTGAGAAAAAAAGATGTTCAGGCCTGAAAGAAAAATGTAAAGATAAGGAAATACTGATTCAGTAGCTATTCTTGGATATAAGTTAATTTCTTGTAACATACAAGTGTGGTATGATATCAAATACAGGAGGCAGTTGTAATTAGCTGTTGCCTTAAGTAAGCTTCCCTGGAAACAGAGCCTAAGATATCTGTGCAAGTGAGTCACTAAGGAAGTATTTTTAGAGAAACAGTGAAGGGAAGAAAAGCATCAAAACAGAAGACAAGTCCATCATCTTATGAGCACAGTGAAGTTCTATCCTTATACTAGATTTGAAAGAAAATAATCAACATTACAACACAGAAGTTCTCTTATTCTAGAAAAGGAGGTGGATTTGGGTATTCATGTATTTTTGAGTATCTAGCTAAGAGAAATCAAAACTAGATATGAACTCCACCAAAATATTAATATATGTGGAAAGTGGTTCAATTACAGCGCACTATTTCCACGTATGGATTTATTCATGAATGAGTTCAGTAACTGCATGTGCCTTTAAGCTGTGAAGCCAGCTTGGAGGTAGGTCACTGGGAGTGGGAGTGGGAAGGCATATTTTTGGCATTGGTTCCTCTTTTTCTCTCTGTTTCCTCCCTGTTCAGAGAACAGCAGTTCCCCAGGGCACAGACCCTTCTATAATCCTGTCTGCATGGCAAAGAGACAATCTAGACAATCTTGGGCAGCAAACTGCACCAATGTAAGCTTATTTTCTCATAACCTGTAGTTTTGTAATTTTTGCTTCCAATGATGTCAAACAAGTGACTCAGACAGATGAAGGTCTCAGGAATAGGGTTATTATTATTATTATTATTATTGTTGTTGTTGTTGTTGAAATGGGGATTGAACTCAGGTCCTTGCGCCTGCCAGGGAAGTGCTTACTCCACTGAGCCATCTCGCCAGCCCTAGGGTGACTATTATGATTACACTTGACCATGTGGTCTGGAAGCCTTTGCAAATGACTTAAAGAAGAATTTGCAAGATTGGGCATACCATGTAGAAAAGACAGAACTCTTAAATTCAGCTTGGCAGGAGATTCTCATTTCAGTTCAGAAGACCAGAATGCTGCTAGAAATGCAGTCAGTAGGATTACTTTTAGTAGATTTCTATTGAGAACAAGAGCCCCATTGGCACGGCCATGGGGCACATGTCTCTAAGCCTGGAACCCAAGAGGCTGTAGCAGTGGAATGATTGAGTTCAAGGCCATCCCCAGTTATATAGTGAGACGCTGTATCAAACAAAGAAACAAGCAAAGGAACTTCCCCCACTGACAATTGGACTAGGATACATGTAGACTACAGCATAGCTGAAAATTAGACTTCATTTTACACATGTCATCAGACCTCACCAATGACAGCAAACTAAATAATCTGGTGGACAAAATGTCAAGCACTCCAATATTCAAGACTTAGCCCTGATACTTCTGGCTACCCTCAGCCAGATTTACAAAAGGAATCAGTTGCAGAAAGCCTTTTGAAGTAACTTTAGTTTCAGCAGAAACTGTTCACAAAGAAGGGACATAGAGCAGCATATCTACTGGAAAGACTAGCACTACGAAGGAGGCCAGATACTTTGCACAAGGGAAATAGGAGAGAATGCAGGAATCTCATGCTGGCCTTCACAAACTTTAGTGTGAAAAACTGCAAACCTTTGAGCTGCATCATTCATGGGTCTTCTACTTGCAAGTGGTGCCTAGAAAATAGGTTGTGCAGAACTTCTGTCTTAGAGATCTGCACATGCACTGAGAGGCCTCCAGAGCAAGGCACAAGCACTCTAGGCTGTCGCTCATGCTTTCAGCAGATCTTGCATCATCCATGTAGCTCTAGTTTTGTAAACATACAAACTGCAAATGTTGTGAGGTCAACGAGGCTTACACTCATATTGCAAAAGAAGACCTGAGAGGCAGGAAGTGTGTCTTAGAGAAAAAAGTGGATACATCTGCAAGAGTAGACTCACAAGTGAGAGGAGAACCTAGGAAGTTAAAGATGCTGATAAAAGCTTCTGGCAGTGGGCAGGGCTACCCTGAGAGGGCATGAGGGTAAAACCTTCAGTCCAATGGGGTCAAAGTCACCTCAGTGTTTTGTGTTCCCTCCTGGTCACAAGTTACCCTGAAGGCTGAACAAGGAACTACAGGATATAATGTTGGTCCTGTGGGTTTCCATTTTGGTTTTGTTTGATTCTTTTCTATCCTCCTATTTCTACTTTCTGGAGTGGTAATTTTTTAATGTGTTTATTACAGGGCATACAGGGTCTCACTATGTAGATCAGACTCATAGTGATTATCCAGTTTTCAGCATCCTAAGTGTTGGGGTTACAGGTGGGCTTCACCATGCCCAGTCTCAATGCCCATTTCAACATGCCCAAGGTTGGGGCCAGCATGGCATGCCAGGAATCAAAACCTGGCTGCTGCACTCTGACTAAGCAGGTGCTTTAGTCTGCTGACGACCCATCTGGCCAGCCCTTGATGTAGTAATGTTTTGTACTAAGCCATTGGATATTAAAATTTGTAACTTCAAAAAAAATTTGTGGTCAATTGACAGCAAAGACTTTGTTTTGTGTCTCAAAAGAGACTTTGGATTTGGACTTTTCAGGAATGCTGAAATTTTTAAGGCTTTGGCAATCTAAAAGATGCCAAAGGCTTTTTTTTTCATAAGGAGATGGATATGAGTGTTTGGTAGGCAAAGGGATGATATTACCGTTTGCACCTGCAACGTTCCCCTCAATCCTTATTTATCTGGAAGGTGACAGTGTCAAGGTTGTGCTCTACTCCCCAGCGCTTCACTCACTGATGAGTTCAAAAGTTGAACGTGGAAAAAAAAAAGTTGAACGTGCACTTAGTAAGTGGAGCCTGGCTGGATGTGCATCATGGCAGGGAGGACCCAGAAAGGTGTCTGCCCTCCAGACCCCCATTCTCATAAGGCCTGCTGGTGCCCCAGGTGGAGGCGTTCTTCCTTCATCACGTCTCTTGGAAGTGCTGTTCTACCTGAGATAGCTGACCATAAGCCAAAGTGAACCTCTGCTTTATAAATTGTAGATGTTGGGACTTCTGCACCAGTGATGAAAAGGTGATGAGGCAGAAGGAAAACCACTTCCAGCCGCTGTGGAGCAGCAACAGCGACAAGTACACATAAGCTGAGAGCATCTCTTTGTGGAAAGCTGAAAGTGATAATTACAACTGTGGTTAGCAGTAGTTTCACATTTTCTGTTTTGTATATATTCTTGGGAGTGTAGTATAATCACACCTATAATATTCAAACAACGAAACTAAACAAAAAAGGGTATACAGATGAATGTTCATTTTGTATCTGTGTATTCAAAGTGGTTAGGAGAGATATACAGTTACATTCTCTTAATGAATAGAGAGATTTGTTCTAATAGTGTTTGTAAATAGGGTATCAGGTTCGCATCTTGTACAGCAATTAACCACTAGGAAGAATGTATGCAATGTGTTAATTATTGAAACTGTCCTACCAGTTTGGCTTGAAACTGTCTCATTGCTATTTGTTTCTTAATAAAATTATGGAAAAAA
>NW_004524725.1:5667781-5671892 GCF_000260255.1 Octodon degus | reverse complement strand
AAAAAAAAAAAAAGAAAGAAAGAAAAAAGAGACAGACAGTAACGAATGAATAAATAAGTAAATAAATAAATAAAAATTAAGTGCTTTGTAGCATTTAATGATACTCATAGTGAAGGTCTTTACATGATTTAGTTCTTTTAGGTAGAAAGTAAGTGGGAATGAAACAAACTCATCAACTGCTACCTATAACCAAACACGAGAATTCTTAAAAGTACTTCGTCTGTTTTGCCTAGAGTGTCAACATACTAGTGCAGTTTTTATTCATCTGGTCGAACAAAGTACAAAATGTCTCACACTTATTCAAAATTCATTGGAAACCATTGACTTTGATGCCCTAATGTTTAATAGAGTGTGTATACTGGCAAATTATGCTCAAACTTTAGATTAAAAAACACAGTATTTTGGGACAAGAATAAAAAAAGAAAACTTTGTTTCTGTAATTCTTCAAAATGCTTTTCTTTTAAACAGTTGTTCAGGATGACTATCCACTTTTTCATGTGAAATGCAAATGTGAGTGTTCATTACAGGATATTGTTTATGTAGTTTGGAAAGTACTTGGGAAGCATTGCATGACAGCTGTCTTCTTAATATTCTCACTGAAATTAGTTCTCTATTTCAGGAAACTCTCCCAGTGATCCCAATACGACTCCATAAATAAATATGTAAATCTATTTCAGAATCATCCACAGACTGTGTATTATAGATGCCTGTCTGTGATTCAATGTATTTGCTTGCTAAAATATATACCTATGTACAAAGATGATATGCAAATTGTTTAGCTTAACATAATTGAAGTAATTAAAACTAATGATGCAATAAAAGTGAGACAGGTAGACATACGTGCAAAACTTATTCGCAGTAATAACCATTCTGCAATTAAATTTTGCTTAATAAAGTTAACACTTTTCATTAAAGACTTCAATGTTACTCACTAATTTAAACATTTATGTTATAAGATAAACATCTGCTTGTAACACTGCTGATGTTTGCCATTTTAATAGTACTCATTGAGAAGATGTCTTCAGCTGGATGCAAAAAGTGGATCAATAAAATTCCCATTTTTGAATAATGGTTGTGAATGTTGCTAGGTGTTCAGGAATCTCTTTATAAAATATATCATTAAAAAGATAGACATGAATTTCTTTTAAACTATGATTTTAGGGGCTGGGAAAGTAGCTCATCAGTCTAAGTGCCTGCCTACCAAGGGCAAGGACTAGGTTCCACCCCCGGAATGCATGCCATGCTGGCCACTGAAGCCAGGCATGGTGGTGCTTGCCTGTAACTCCAGTGCCGAGGAGGCTGAGACAGGAAGGGCACGACCAGTCTGAGGTACATAGAAAGACTCTGTGTCAAAGAAAGAAAGAAAGAAAGAAAGAAAGAAAGAAAGAAAGAAAGAAAGAAAGAAAGAAAAATTTTCACTATAATTTTAAATTATTTAATAGGACAATAAAGCATTTATAACACTCTTGGTGATTACTTCACAGTTACTATCTAAGTGGAAAAAGAAAAAGGCTTAAAATCAGTGTTTCTTGGTTTCCTGGCTTTCTATTATAATTTATCGCTAATAAATAATGCTGACTTCCTTGTGGACTATAGATTGTGTAGATAAATGGGCAGATGGATAGTGAGCTAGCTAGCTAGCTCGATAGATGATAGATAGATAGATAGATAGATAGATAGATAGATAGATAGATATCTGGAAAATGACTACCTATAATTGTACCTACAGGTATTGAAATTTTGACTCCTATAAATAGTTCTATATGAAATTCTTTATTTCATATAGAAAATGTGAGAAATTTGTTGAATAATCAATACCTTGATCATTGTTTTGATATTTATGTAGTTTTACTTTTTGTGAAAAACATTTCACGTACTAACAAAAGTAAATGTTGCTTAAATAAAATCATTTAAAGATTTTTAAAATGTATTTTATTTTAATTTTACGTATTTAGTACAGGGTCTCACTACACATATCATACTCCTAATGATTCTCCTGTTTTGGCACCCCAGCCCTAGGATTACAGGAGTGCTTCACCATGCCCGATCTTGATGCCTGGCTCAGTTTGTGCAGGGCAGGGCCTGCTGGCATGTGAAAGCGGGAATTTTACACGGGTTCTTCTGCTTGCCAGACATGCACACAGTATGCCGAGCTATCTCTGTAGCCCTCAAACTTTTCATGACAGAAATATTTGCTTTTTCATTTCATAGTAAAATATGATGGCATGAGTTGTTTAAGCTTATAGTATGCACATTACATGCAATTAATATAAAATTATTGTGCTTTAAATTAAGAAATCACATTTTACATAAATGCATAAAATTATTAATCATATTTAGTAAATATAATTCAAAAATGAATTCAATTTGATGGAAAGTTAGATTCACATTTATACACAACTGCTACATATGATAGCTGCATTTAGTTATAATTAGTGCTTTAGGTTGCTATTAAATAGGTTCCACACAAATATTTTAATAAACATGTAGTTTAACAACAAAGATTTTTGTGAAGAATTTTATCTTTCTGGTTGAAACATCAGTAACATTTCAGTGGTATATTAGAAAATAACACCCTCATATCAATATTAGAAAGAAATAATATTATAAATTATGCAAATGAGAAGTTTTAAACCACCTAACTTTGGTAAAGAAAAATTTAATATAATTCAGAGCAAGCAAAAGTGCTCTATTAATTTTTGTGAATCCAATTATTCAATCATTCTCTAAAACAATAAAAAACAAATTTGTTATTTGTGTTATCTTTTTTGTTCAATCAAATATGAGTAATTTGTTGTGTGATTGATAGTTTGTAAGCTAGCTTCAATTATCCATTCATTAGCAACAGTCCTAGTTCCCTTCCAGAAATATTCAGTGCAATTAGACAATAAACAAAATAATATTTTACAAAAACACTTTTCAGAGTATTACTAAATGCTTCACTTTAATTAGTATATCCATTTTCATAATGTGATGAAAGAGCAAATATTATTTTCAGGTACAACTTATGAGTATTTTATTTCATTTATTTGTTTTTGTTTTTTATGTATTTGGTACAGGGTCTCACCACTGAGCTCAGACTCATAGTGATTTTCCCTTTAGCCTCCCTAGGATTAGGGGCATGCACTGCCACACTCGGTCTCTGTGGCTGGCTCAGTGCACCAGGGGGTGGGTAGGCGAGGCTTGTAGATTGAAGCCTGGTCCCTGCACTTGCCTAAGCAGGTGCTTGCTCTGCTGAGCCATCTTGCTGGTTCATCAGTATTTAAATTAACTAGCATGATATATTCATTCACTTATTTTCAAATTTAGTTCTTCAATGAGGTTTGTAGCATTATCACTATTTTAATATTCAAGGTTTGACCCAGGCCGCGGGATCCTGAACAGACCCAGAGCGCAGGCCCAGCTAGTGAGTGAGACAACCTGGGGCCCTCCAGATCCTGATTAGACCCAGAGCACAGGCCCGGCGAGTGAGTGAGACGACCCGGGGCCATGGGATCCTGAACAGACCCAGAGCACAGGCCCCATCGAGTGAGTGAGATGACTCGGGGCCCGCGGATCCTCATTCGACCCAGGATGCAGGCCCAGCAGGAACCCTTCAGCAGAACTCCCTGCAAGGAGGCTAGAGGCAAGACCCGTACAGCTGATTCAGGAGCAGAACATCTTCCCAGAGAGACACAAAGGGCTCAACTCTAACACCTGCGACAGAAAGAAGTGGCACACACAGCCAGAACCAAATAACACCCACCTGGAGGAAACTGAACTTCATAGATCTGGACCTGGTGCTAAGGTAATAACTCTAAGCTCTACACCAAAGGTCAGAAGACAGTGGTATACAAAACGACAAAGAGAAGGAACAAAATGCAGTCTTAGGTCCCGAGTCCACCCAGTACAAATGCAGAAGACACGAGCACTGAGGAAACTGGAAATCACACACCAGATATCTCTGAAATAATAGCGTTGACAGTAAAGAATCAGCTGCAGAAAGGCATAGAAGAAATCAGATCAGAAATAATTTCAGAACTAAAAAATGTAGTGGTAACTATAATCAAAGAAGTACTAAGTGCTTCTAAAGAATACACTGATAAAAAAAATAGAGGAGAATATAAAAATG
>NW_004524725.1:5654849-5656791 GCF_000260255.1 Octodon degus | reverse complement strand
AAAAAAATAGAAATGGTACAAAATTTCACTAAACAAAATAACAGGAATTCATCCATGGTTTTTGTATTGTATAATGTTGTCTTCAAATTGGTTGTTTAGATTACCAGATGTAAGCATACAAAATTGGTTACAAAAGTTATAGGAAATTAAAAAGTAAAAAAAAAAGAAAAGCATTAAAATAAAGCAGCAGAAATCAGCAGGATAATTATCCAACCTAGGGATGGCCAAATAGTTCAACAGATTAAAGTGCCTACATGAAGGGGTTCAATCCCCAGGCCTGCCATGCTGGCCCTGTCCCCGGGGCACACTGAGACACTACTGACTACTGAGACTGGGCTGGTGGCATGCGCCTGTAATCCCAGCTCTTGGGAGGTTGTAAACAGGTGGATCACTACAAGTCCAATCTAGTAGTGAGACCCCGAGCAACCTATAGACACTTCCTCAAAAAAGTAAAAAAAAAAAAAAAAATCCAAGCTATCCTGTACATATACATAAATATTCCTTTTTCTTATCCTTCTTTCTTTTTTTTTTTCTTTTTCTCACCCGGATGAGATGCTTCTCTTTAAATAGATGCCTTCACTTTCCTAGTATCTCTAGTGTCATTCAGATTTTACTTCCACCAGGTTCTTACAGTAGTGAAGCAATATGTTCAGTTATACACATTTTAAGTGAAGTGATTTGAATTAGGAGACAGATTCATATAAGCTTGAATTCTTACATGATCATTTTCAATAAAAATATATCTACTATATGTTTTAAAAATATTTTTTGAGGCCCGAGAAGATGTCTCAGTGGAATAAGTACTTCCCTGGCAAACGCAAGATCCTGAGTTCAATTCCCGGTACACACACACACACACACACACACACACACACACACACACACAAAATTGATGGGAAGCCAAGTTCTAATTTTAAGGACTTAAAAGTAGTCAGATTTTCTTGCAACTGCATTTAGAGTACATGAAGTATTTGGTCATGTAATGTTGATAATCATGGCTGAGATTTTCCTTTAGCTCTTCTTCACAAGTAGTCAACTACCCATAAGCATCCGGGTTTTACTTTTTCTGACATCTTTAATTCATCCCACTAGGTCCTATTTAATTCTAACCTAGCAGGTAACTTTCTCTATCATTGAAATAACTTTCAATAATTGTGTCCCTACTCATCAATCTGATATTTTAAGTATAATTGTGATTGGATATATATTTTTTTTTCTTTTTTGGTGGAGAGGGTTGACTTAGTGATTCATTTGGACTCTTTCAAGGAGATAGACATCTATTTAAAATGTCAGTGAGGAGTGTGTGAGAGAGCTTCCTGCTACCCTGTGCCTGCAGGACATGTCAGGTCCAAACCCAGGCTCTCAGCATGAGTGAGACACTCTTCCACACCCTTGGGATCCACACTCACCACTCAACAGCTTCACTCCATGCCCACCAAGTGAGTGAGAACTTATGCGGAGTTCTCAGGACCTGCAGATCAAGGCCACCCCAAACCTTGTGAGTGTATGGTAGAGATTTCCCAATTGCCTATTCCCACTTGTCCCCTTCAGACTCAATGCAGGCCTGGCAAAAAGGCCTGGGTTGAAACTCTGCAGCTGCAGTCCCTGCAGAGAGGGTAGGGGACAGAACCACCCAGCTAGTCCAGGAGCTGAATATCTTGCCAGAGGGGCACAACAGGATCACGCCCAAGAAATGCAGCAGAAAGAAGCTGAGCATATCAGCCAGACCCAAGCGAGGCACAACTGGATAAATTCAAACTTTAAAGATCTGCTCCTGGATTTCAGTAGGTGCGAAGTTATAACTGCACCAAAGCTCTAAAACAAAGGTCAGAAGACATGCTACACAAAACGAGAATGAGAAGGACCAAATTGCAATCTCAAAGCACAAGCCCAAGCATAACAAGTACAGAGCACACTACCGCAGAACAAATTGGGAATCACA
>NW_004524725.1:5652303-5653788 GCF_000260255.1 Octodon degus | reverse complement strand
AAAAGAAGAAGAAGTAAAGCCATGCTGTTATGTTGAGCTGTAGGGGACTCAGGTCAACAATTTATGACATTGTCAGTCAAGCGGAAGACTCAATTCTATTATGGGCTACTGGACTCTTTTAGAATATTTTGCTAAGTTTACACACCTATAATATTCAAATAACGGAACTTAACAAAAAAGGGTATAGATGAATGTCCATTATGTATCTGTGTATTCAAAGTGGTTAGGATAGATATAGAGTTGCATTCTCTTAATGAATAGAATGATTTGTTCTAAAGGTGTTTGTAAATAGGATAACATGTCTGCATCTTGTACAGCAATTAACCACTAGGAGGAATGTATGCAATGGGTGAATTATTGAATCTGTCCTACCAATTTGATTTGAAACTGTTTCATTACTACTTGTTTATTAATAAAATTATGGAAAAATGAATAAATAAAGGCAAAAAAAGAAACAAAGGGAGGAAACTCAATGTGAAAAAACTCTGCAGTAAAAGAATTAAGAACTGCTTCTAAAGAAGACATTAATAAAAAAAAGAGGTGCTTACAAAAATGATGGATTCTTTGAATGAGCAATAAAAGAAAGAAATAGATCTCATGAAGCAGAGTCAAAGATATATAGAGGATACTTCAATGTGAATCACAAGCATGCAAAACCTTTTGAGAGAAAGTGAAGACAGAGTTTCAGATCTTGAAGATGCTGGTGCAGCTAGTGAAAAGGTAAGAAAGGATCTCTTAAATACAATGAGGATACAGGAAAGAATATTCCATCACCTGCAAGATGATGCAAAGATGAACAATGAGAGACTAATAGGCATCAATGAGAAAGAAGGAGTCAATACAAATGACATTAAAAAAATATGGGCAGAAGTAATAGCAGAAAACTTCCAGAACATGAGGAAACAGTCTGACATTCAGGTAATGTAAGCACACAGAACGCCAAATAACCAATTAAAAACACCCTGAGACATATAATAGTCAAGATCCCAGAAATCCAGCACAAGAACAATATAATGAAAGCTAATAGAGAAAACAAGGAGATCACATTGAAAGGAAAACACATCAGAATTGTGGCCAACTTCTCTTCACAAACCATGAAAGGAAAAAGAGCATAGAGCACAGTACAAGTCCTCCATGCATATAAATTGCAGCACAGATTATGATACCCTGAAGAACTCTCTTTCAAGTTGGATGGAGATGTGGAATGCTTCCATGACAAAGAACAACTAAAGAATTACATGATAACAAAGCCAACCCTACACAGGCTCCTGAAAGATGTTCTAGAGAGGGACCAAAATGATCAGAATTCCACAAATGAGAATAGAAGCAAACAACTAAATAGGGAAAACAATTAAGAACAGGAGAAAAAGGAGAAACAACAACAAGTAAATAACATGTCAATCATAAGTCAATACATCTCAATTCTAACCATCAGTGTAAATGGACTCAATTCACCAATTAAGAGAAATAGACTGGCACAGTGGA
>NW_004524725.1:5650801-5651403 GCF_000260255.1 Octodon degus | reverse complement strand
CTTAACAGGAGACCTTAACACCCCCTTATCCCAAAATATAGTTCAACCAAAATCTAATTTACAAAAAATTATTAAGGAAGTAACAGAGCTGAAACAAAGTTTGAAACACATGGGGTGAATGGACATATACAGAGTGTGCCACCCAAACACAGCTGAACACATATTTTTCTCAGCTGAACATGGGTCATTTTCTAAAATAGACCACATACTGGTACATAGGTCATGCTTAAGTATATGCAAGAAAACAGAAATCCTCATATGCTTATTATCTTCCCAAAGTGCAGTGAAACTGGAAATAAATGACAAAAGAAACCAGAAAATCACCTAAATACATGGAAATTAAATGACACCTTACTCAGCAACCAATGAGTCACAGACTAAAATAAAGAAAAAAATCAAGAATATCTACAATTCAATGAAAATTCAAGCACAACTTATCGGAATTTATGGGATATGATGATAGCAGTTTTCAGAGGGAAATTCATAGATTTGAACTCACACATTAGGAAAACAGAACAGGAATAAACACCCTAATGCTGTACCTTCAACAACTAGAAAAGGAAGAGCAAACCAAACCCAGAGCCCAAAGATGGGAAGAAATC
>NW_004524725.1:5624044-5624613 GCF_000260255.1 Octodon degus | reverse complement strand
GAGATGATCATGTGGTTTTTAGTTTTCGATCTATGGATATAGTATATTACATTTACAGATTTTCGAATATTGAATCACCCTTGCATTCCTGGGATGAATCCTACCTGGTCATGGTGTATGATCTTCTTGATGATTTGCTTTAGTCTAATTGCTAGTATTTTATTAAGGATTTTGGCATCTATGTTCATGAGGGAGATAGGCCTGTAGTTCTCTTTCTTGGTTGCTTCTTTCCCTGGTTTTGGTATCAATATAATACTTGCCTCCAGGAAAGATTTTGGGAGGATTGCTTCCTGTTCAATTTCATGGAAGAGTTTGAGGAGTATAGGGACTACATCTTCTGTAAATATGTTGTAGAATTCAGCTGTAAATCCATCTGAACCTGTACTATTCTTTGCCAGTAGGTTTCTAATTACATCTCGTATTTCATCGGTGTTAGTTGGCTATTGAGAGTGGTTATATCTTGTTGATTCAGTTGTGGTTGTTTGTACCTTTCTAGGAATCTGTCCATTTCTTCAGTGTCTTCTATTCTGTGAGAGTAAAGATTCTCAAAGTAGCTATTGATAATCTTC
>NW_004524725.1:5619893-5622722 GCF_000260255.1 Octodon degus | reverse complement strand
AAACTTGAAAGAGAGTTTTGCAGGGTATAGTAGTCTGGGCTGGAATTTGTTTTCCTAGAGGATTTGTAGTACTCTGCTTCATGCTCTTCTTGCCTGCACGGTTTGTGAAGAGAAGTTGCTGTAATTCTGATGGGTTTTCCTTTGAATGTGATCTGCTTCTTTTCTCTAGAGGCTTTCAGTAGATTATTCTTGTGCTGAATTTCTGTGATCTTGACGATTATATGTCTCAGTGTGTTTTTCATGGGGTTGAGGTTCCTTGGCGTTCTGATGCTTCAGTTACCTGAATGTCAGGTTGTTTCCTCATATTTGGGAAGTTTTCTGCTATTACTTCTGCCCAAATTTTTTTAATGTCTTTTGTATGGACTCCTTCTTTCTCCTTGATGCCTATTAGTCTCTCATTGTTCATCTTTGCATCATCTTGCAGGTGATGGACTATTCTTTCTTGCATCCTCATTGTTCTTAAGATCCTTTCTTACCTTTTCACTAGGTACACCAGCATCTTCAATATCTGAAACTCTGTCTTCACTTTCACTTAAACGGTTTTGCAAGCTTGTGATTGATATTTTAATTTTCTCTATATCTCTTTGACTCGGCTTCATGCTATTTACTTCTTTTCTGTATTGTTCTTTCAAGGAATCTATCATTTTTGTAATCTCTATTTTTTTTATCAATGTCTTCTTTAGAAGCAGTTATAAAGTCTTTGACTGCAATGTTTTTTTTTTTCAAATTGGTTTGCTTCCCTATGTTTCTGTATTTGTTTCTTTACTGCAGATGCTATGAGTTCTGAGAGTTCTTTTTTTATTTCAGAAAAGAATTGTGCCCTGAGTTCCTCTATAACTTTCTGCTTTTGCTTATTTACTATCGATGCTATTAATTCATGCATTTGAGCAGAGCTAGTGTCCTCTGCATTTGTTCTGGCTGGCCACTGGTTTTCCTCCATATGTTTCTGCATTTGATTCTTTATTGCAGATGTTATTAGTTCATGGATTTCTTTTTTTTATTTCCAATCTGAGTTCCTCTATACCTTTCTGCAGCTTTTTCTTTATTTCAGATGCCATTGATTCATTGCTTTCAGCTGTGTGATTCCTAGTTTGTTCTGTGTTAGTGTTCTCTGCACTTGTTAAGTGTGGGCTTGGGTTCTGAGATTACATTTTGTTCCTTCTCGTC
Organism: Octodon degus; assembly: GCF_000260255.1. Classification (NCBI taxonomy): domain Eukaryota; kingdom Metazoa; phylum Chordata; class Mammalia; order Rodentia; family Octodontidae; genus Octodon; species Octodon degus. Next base: position 5,621,555 of record NW_004524725.1, on the reverse strand, counting down.
ATTTTGTCTTCTGATCTTTGTTGTAGATCTTTATTGCAGTTATAACTTTAGCATGTACTGAAGTTCAGGTTCATATCTACAAAGTTTGGATTTATCCGCTATGTCTTACTTGGGTCGGGCTGCTGTGTTCAATTCCTTCCTGCTGCCCTTGGATGTGAACCTGTTGTGCCCCTCTGGTAAGACCTTCTGCTCCTGGACTAGCTGGGTGGCTCCATCCTCTATACTTTCTGCAGGAATTGCAGCTGCAGAGTTTCACCCCAGGCCTGTATGCCAGGCCTGAGCTAAGCCTGGATGGGACAAGGTAGAATAGGTAGGAGAGGCAGCTCTCCCACACACTCACCAGGCCTAGGCTAGGACTGGCTCTGGGGGTTCCCAGAACAAAGTAGAAATTCCTACACAGTGGGTGGGGTGGGGGAGGTACTTTGGAGTGGTGGGGGCATCCCAGAGGGGTGGGAGAGGGTCTCACCCTCCCTGTGCCTGGGCTAGGACCAGAAGTAGGTCCTGGTGGTGCAGGGTAGCCAGAAGCTCTCCCACACACTCACCCGGCCTGGGCTAGGACTGGGTCTGGGGGTTCCTGGGAACATGGCAGAAATTCCTACTTAGCGGGTAGGGTGGGGGAGGTGCTGCGAAGTGTTGGAGGGGGATCCAAGGGGATGGAAGAGGGTCTCTCCCTTGCCGAGTCTGGGCTGGGACCAGTAGGTGGTCTGCCTGCGCAGGGTAGCAGGAAGCTCTCCCACACACTCACCAGGCCTGGGCTAGGACTCTGTAGATCTGTTTAGCACAATGTTAATTAAATAAAATCATATATTATTGTCTACTCATATACACCACATATAATATCAGTTGGTTAGAATAATTGACACAGATAAATCTTCAAAAAGGGGAACAAGGCTCACCAGATTGGCTTCATATGTATCATAAACCTATGCTATAGGCATATCTACATATGTACATATGTACATGAGTATGTATGTATGTGTGATAATTTGCCTAAATAATGAAACTGAAGAGGTGAAACTAGTATAAGACAAAAAGAGTTGTAATCTTGGTTAGACAAACTTTTCCCTGATTCGTATAATCTTTAAAGTAAAAAATATGGACAATAACCTTCCTCAATATTGAAAACTTTTGCACATCCTTGACAAAAAGAAAATATTGTCTGATAAAAAAATATACACCTGATAAACTAACTGGTTTCCAGGACACACCAAGGTCTTGTAACTGAACTATCAGATCACAATTCAATGAACAATGTGAGATAGAATTTAACACACAATACTGGAAAAACTGTTAATTTAATTGACAATTACACATTTTATTTATGAGTCAGAATCTAAATTCTATATAATCAAGACTATAATACAGTGGCTAAGTAGGAAAAAATCTGATAGGACTAAGTGTTTTATCTGTAACTACCACAAATTGGGAACAATTGTCTGTTTCTGGTGAGCCTGAGGTCTAATAGGTTATGGATAAAATAAAGTATTCCTAAGAAATACAAAGGAAGTAAGCACTGATTTATACTACAGTCGTGCATTAAGCTCAAATATTTTGTACCAAGTGGAAGGAAGCAAATCCAAAATAATTTATTTTTATTACCCAAATTGTGAGGTATTGCAAAATGTAGGTTTCTTTTTCTTTTTTCTTTTCTTTTCTTTCCTT
>NW_004524725.1:5618977-5619793 GCF_000260255.1 Octodon degus | reverse complement strand
TTTTTGTTTTTTAAGTGTATTTAATAAAGGGTCTACAGGGTCTCACCTCGTAGGTAGGATTATTGGATTTGTTGCGATTCTTGTGCTTTCAATTTCCCAAGCTCTGGGACTACAAAGGCGCGCCTCCACGCCCAGTGCGCCCAGGATCGCGGCTGGCTAGCGCGCTGTGGATGTCACCCTGGCTGCAGCGCTGTGCTACGCGGGTGCTTTAGTCCGCTGAGCTCGCTGGCTGGCACAGAAATGCAAAAATGTATGGAAAATTGAAAAGGAGATCCACTGCAGGGACCAGCCAGGTAGCTTAGCGGACTAAAGTGCCTAATTAGGCAGACTCAGGGACCGGGGTTCGACCCTTGCATGCCTTGCCGGCCCTGCTCCCTGCGTCGCTGAGCCTGCCTTTGAGCCTGCGCGTGGTGGCGCGCGTTTATAATCCCAGCTTTTGGGAGGCTAAACACAGGCAGCTCATTATGAGTCCGATCTAAGTAGTGAGACCCTGTAGACCTTTGGTAGACCCTATACTAAAACGCAAAAAAAAAAAGAAAAAGAAAAAGAAAAAAAGAAAAGAAAAGAGAAAGAGAAAGAGGACAAAAGAAAGAAAATTTTTCTTGGTAAATTTTTTAGTTTTTCATGACAAACTCTCACAAGTGGAGGACTTTGTTTCATAATCCCCATAACAGTGAAGTGAGGGCCAGCCACATAGCTCAGATGAGTAAAGTGCCTGCAAGCAGGCACAGGGTGGGGGATTGGATCCCCGGGCCTGCCATGCTGGCCCCACCCCCCGGGGGGCACTGAAATGACAATTGAGACTGGGCGTGGTGG
>NW_004524725.1:5616430-5618798 GCF_000260255.1 Octodon degus | reverse complement strand
ATTCATCTTCCTGCTCTTCGGGTGCAAATATGAAGAATCTATTGAAACAAACATATATATACTTTCTTTTCTCCTCTGATCTCTGCTGGTCTATTGAAAGGAACAGTTAATGCATAATTTTTTTTCCTCCTCTTTTTAATTTTTGAGCAATTTTGCACACTTATATGTGGTAATCTGAACAACTAATTTGAAGAAAACAATATACATTATAACAAACATTGTTGAATCCTGTAATTTTGTTGAATGAATTTCTGTACCATTACTGTTTTTAAAAAATATTTTTGCTATCTTTAAAATATATGTAGTCTGGATTTCTTTATATTCAGGGTATTGTAATAATTTTTTAAATATAAGGAACCTTGCAGAAAAATCAAGAAGATACTGCCAAGCAGTTGAGCATTCTTGTTGACAGTCAAACTTGAAGATGAGAGAGAAATAAAATACCCTTCAATGGCTCAGTGGGTCACAGAGCTAAGAAGCAGGTAAAGAGTAAGGGGCTTCGTCCCAAAGTCAGCTGAAGCAGCTTTGAGCTCACACTTTGAAATCTAGTCAAGTAGGTTTTTGTTCTGGTCCAGTAGCCAAGTGATCGCTGGCCAATCTGCAGTGCACCTTGCAAGTCTGCCATGTCATTAATTTTTCTAGATTTCCAAAGTTACTGAGTGACAACTCTTTTCTCTTAGAGATCCTAATTTTTAGAGGCACAATTTCTCCAGCTTTAGTGAACCATTCAGGTTTGTTTCAGATTGAGGAGTTCTATTCTCCCTTTGAACAGCAACCCATATTTTTGGAAATAGTTTCACCCCAACAGCTAGTCCACTATAATTGGATTGTGGGGAAATCAAGGCAAAGCAATGAGTTGTAGTGCTGCTCTATACTGTGTGATCACCTTTATTGTTTTTTTCTCTTTAAAATAATAAAAAGCTATTTTAACACCAAAGCATAGATTACCTTTAGCACATCTAAAACAAAAACAAGTAAAATTATCAAGTAGTGAGGACCAGCTAAAGGGGAAGGAATTGTGCAGTGGATAGCAGACCAAGGGGAAAGTGTGTAGCTAAAAAAAATAGCATGGTCATGTGAAGGACAAGTGATCACCTCCTGTTTGATTGCTCCATTTCCTAGGCCAAGTCAGGGGTCTGCCTAAATCATTCATTCATTCATTCATTCATTCATTCATTCATTCATTCTTTCATTTTTGAGGTATGATTTGAGAGAGTTATTTCAATTTATTCTCTTTTTTTGTACTGCGAATCCAACTCAGGACCTTGTACTTGCCAGGCAAGCACTGTGTCACTAAACTATAACCCTGGTCCCAAATTATATTATTCTTTTAAAGACAATACAAAAAGGACTAAAAAAAAAAAAAGACAAGAAACTATATGGAGTTTCTCTAAACAAAATGGTAGGAATTTGTAGTTTGGATGGCAGAAAAATGAGGCAGGATCTCTGCAAATGTGAAGACGTACCAATGGGCTGGGCTTGCCCCCCTTTTATGTACATTCTTAAAATTATATTTCTAAAAGCTTCATTTATAAATTTACAATAATCCTCTGATTATACAACATGCAACATTATTTTGTCAATGACTCACAAGTATCTTGTGACTATTCATTGAAGATGTTATCTTTTTGGAATTTCATTCATGGGAATTTCACAATTTCCTCAAGCTTAACTGATACTGTATCTTCGAATATCTTTCATCTAGCATTTATTTTGTTTTTCTTAAGGCTCTGGAAAGGATTTTTAAATTTAGAAAACCCTCAGTGTGGTTCAGAGGGTGTCGAGTCAGTGGACCTACCCACGTGCTAGAAGATGAGGTGCACACTGAACCCACAGGTTAGCCGCTTCTGTGCTTGGGAGCTCTTGGTCTGCTGTGTGGAACTTTTCACCTGTGAATTCATTTGTATAATATATAATTTGATTTATTAAAAAGAGTAAACAAAAATGAAATGTTGTCTTAATTTGTGAACAATTCTACCAAATTCTTGAATCCAAGGACAGTTTCCTGGGAAGCTGTAGGCTATCGCTGGTCAGTCGGAAGTAAAAATGGTCGGTAAGTGGAACAGAAAGGTAGGACTGGAAGAGCAAGACTGGACCCCTAAACATGATGTCTAAACTAGTTCTTAGAATCTCGTGTTGCCAGATGAGCTGGTGCGTATGCAGTTAGTAACCACAGAATCAGTGCAATGACTGAGTTAGAAAGCATTGCATAATAAGGTGTATATAAGCACCACAATGATTACAATAATACAACTATGCTTATTGCAAGAATGTTTTAAGAAAATATACTCTGATTAATTTCATTACATAATCAGTAAGTAATAATGCTATTTTTAAAGTCTTAAAAGTTTTCTTATTTATTTATAGA
>NW_004524725.1:5613863-5615951 GCF_000260255.1 Octodon degus | reverse complement strand
TTTTTTTTTTACTTTTTTGGCAGTACCAGGGATTGAACTCAGGCCCTGTGCTTGCCAGGGAAGCGCTAATTCTACTAAGCCATCTCCCCAACCCTTTATGACTTTAATATATCATTATTCTCTGAAAACATTGATATGACATACAAGCTTTTCTAGGCATTATTAGAATCTTATTATATGTGGTAAAATAATCTATTGGTTGTACCTAAGGAAGAAGTAATTGTATAAAGTTTAATCATCAAATGTTAAATTTGTGTTATTGGAGTACTTTTCTAAATTTCCCCAAACAGGTACATAGTTGTGCAAAGGGAAAAAGTGTTAGTTGGTTGGTAAACTGTGTGTATTTGGTGCTGAGTGACAATCAGATACGAGCAGTTGCTTTATTTCCTATTTTGCTCTTGTATGTAGATAGGATTATTCTTAGGTTGTTAAATTTTCAAAACATCTTGGACTATGTTAATTTCACTTATTACCTATGATTACAAAAAAGAGGCATCAGATACAAGTTGCTCTCACAGTAAAAAAAGTACTTAGTAAAAATAGAATGCGTGAGTGCATTTCTCATTTGTTTTAACTATTCCCTGTATCTGCTTGTATTTATGTCCCCTTTTCTATTTCCAAGGAAAAACTTTCACTTATAAATATGTGCAATCTTAACTTTTTCTAATTGAAAAGAACATAAATGTTTATTGTAAATATGTAATTTTTTTAAATCATTGTAATACTCCTAGATACGATCGGTTCTAATTTCAATAGTTTTACCATGGACTTTTCTTGAAAAAGTTGCATTTTTAGAAAAGAACATTTTACTTAAATTATTTGGAAAATTGGTGAGACATTTTATTTCTATTTAAGCATACATACATAGTTATTATTATTTTCTATCGCTTTGTATTTAAGTTTATTAATCATCTGCAATTTATTTATTCTTATTAACATATATTTTCTATCATATAATTAGGCTGCAATAAGGAAATATATAAATACTTCACAACTGGCTTATTACTTGGAAAGATCAATTACAACAATCATTCTTCACAAAAATGATAGGTGTTCAAATTTCTCAGAAATTTGGAGGAAACTAATCAAACAGTTCAAACAGAAATCTTTACAGATGCATGCCATGTAAATATATACAATTTTCTTTTTGGGGGGCAGAGTCAGGGGTTGAATTCAGGCCCCTGTGCTTGCCAGGCAAGTGCTTATTCTACTAAGCTATCTCCCCAGCCCCAATATATAGAATTAACATCTCTGTACACATATGATCTGGGGATTATTTATGCTACACGTGATTTGTTATTAAAAATTTCCCCAAAAGATGCTCCCCTAAAGCTATTCTAATACCACTGTGAAAGTCCACTGAGCATCTAAAAATATTGTTCATTCTGTGTCTCCAACTATTTACCTATTTGGAAATTATAGAATATATTGATTCATAAAATTTTTAACATAAACAAGTAGCATATGTATGGTATTTTGTGGTCACTAGAAGAAAGGATGTAAAAATACTAATGGTTTATGTAAGCTCAAATTATTATAATAATACAGGTAAACATTGCCCAGCTGTATATAAAATAGAGGGTGAACTGTGAGGAAATAAGCTATTTGTGAAGTCTCGCAACATAATTATGAAAGCTCTGCACCTTTTAAAGTATAATTTAATGGAAATAGTTTACTTTTTATAAAAGATTTAGGAAAATATTCATATTGCATTTCTAGGGATTGTCAGTCTGAATTTTGAATCCAAAGAAATTGGAAAGAAGAGATTGTCTAAAGCTAAGTATTCTAAATTATGGAAATGTTCCTCCTAAGAAATGAAGGAAAATTATAATAAAGTTGCAGTTTTTGAGTATAATTTCCTGAAAGTTATGACGTAAGACATATACTTTTTGCAATAGTTTAGGGAGCATCTCCCAAACATTCATTTAATTGCTCCTGGTCTCCAACTTCTGGGAGTTGGTGAGGTTCTAAGAGCTGAGGCAGGCCCCACTTTCTTGGAAGCACACATCTGTGGCAATAGTATGACCCAGGACTCTACTTGAGTCTTGTTTCTTAGTACTTGGTGTAAATTTATGATTTAATATCTTT